>NC_059427.1:153750346-153925125 GCF_021028975.2 Sphaerodactylus townsendi | reverse complement strand
ATGTTCAGGGGGACCAAAGTTATGGTCCCTCAAATGGGTAGCCCCCATCTCAGGTTAGCTCCCATTGAAAACAATGGGGATGGGGGCATTCCATTTGGGCATCCATAACTTTGCTGCCCCTGAACCAAACATCGCCAAACTCGGGGGGTATCATCAGGGCAACCTCTGGATGATGGAAATCATGGTGCCGCTAACTTTAAAAATGCACTCCCTGCAGGCCGAAAAAATACCAAAAATACCGCCCCCCCCCAATACCTTGCATGCACATTTGTTCATATTTGGGCAGGACATAATTGGACAATTTTTGTCCTAATGTGCCCAAATTTGGCCAGATTCCAGCCAGATCTGCTATTTGTTTCATCTGAATCTCCAACCCTCAAAAGTGATGCTGTTTCAGGGCGGGGGAGAATCCACCCCCAAACAGCATCACTTTCAATTTTGTTTTAATCGGGGACCCCCGATTCTCCCTTTAAGGTAGATTTAAAAGAAGAATCTGAGCTCCCTAGTTTAAACACCATTGAAAGTGATGCTGTTTGGGGGTGGATTCCACTGGAGGTGTTTTGTAAGAGATGATGCTGACATTTGTTTGGTAAATGTTTTGCTGGGGGTGATTTGTGAGAGATTTACATGCTTAATACCCACGTGCACTGGCTTGGAGTTGTTTCTCAGGCTAACAACCTACCTCATAGGGTTGTTATGATTAGGAAATTAGGAAAAGAGTTGGTGGGGACAGAGCCATGTATGTTTTGATGAAGTGGGAGGGGTTTTGTGAGCTGGTACAAAAAAATCATTGTTTGGTCATGGTGGGGGAGGGTGGCTGCCCATACACTGGGTGGGGGGGGGGGCACCAAGCTCAGGTTTTGTCCCCGGGCGCCAGTTTGCCTAGGTACGCCCCTGATCAAATCCCAGAAGAAAAGGTTGCACCTTCTTGCCTGAGGTGGTTCCTTGGGAGTGTTAGACAGAGACAAGTTTAAATGATCCAATTAATTATTGGATCCTGAAAGTAAAAATGTGAACAGTCCAATGAGCTTCTGGATCCTGAGAGTAAAACTTCAAACAGTCCAATAGCAAAACAGGGTGACATCTTCCAACATTCAGTCCACACCCTGAGTCCATCCTTTGTTAGTCAAAAGGCCCTTTTAATGGTGAAGATGGGATTACCTGGGTGTTGGTCCAAACTGAATTCCAGGACTAACTTCCTTGGGCTTTAATATCAGCTGTTACAAGCTGCTGTTTTTTCCAACAGATACAGATATCTAAAATAACATTTCTAAACTTAAACATTAGAGGAAATCTTAAAGAACCTCCAATACAGTACAAGCTCATATACATATAAGAAAGAGTATCCTAAATTAACAGTAACAAAACCTTAAATCAATTGGAGAACCTAGCTAAATTATAATCCTAAACATTTGGCAAATAATAAATCCAACACTGAGGGGCTTACATTGCATCTTAAAAGGGACAAAGGCAAGAAGGAAACCATGTGAAACATCAGCACATTCATATATACACATTCTTTCTGGGCCTTATGGAGACTTTTGAACAACACTGGTCTCTTTGCTCTTATCCTTTGCCAGTGTAGTTCAGCAATAGGCTCAGGAAAATATTTTCCTATTTTCCTGGCGGTAACAGTTTCACAAAATGCAAATGTGTGGCAGATTAGAAATGGCTTCTTTGCATTTGATGCAACTTAATGGTAGTAGTAGCATTATTAGTCACAGTGTTTGTATAGTGCTTTTGCTGATAATCTCTGTGATCATTAGTCGTGAGATTTTTAAAAAGGAGTCCAGCGCAACCTTGAAGACTAATAACATTTGATCCAGTGTAAAGATTTGTGGCTGTAACATGGCTGGCCTAGGCAGGCCTGATCTCGTGAGATCTCAGAAGCTAAGCAGGGTTGGTCCTGGTTGGTGCTTGGGTGGGAGACCACTCAAAAAAGTTCCACAGTTGCTACACAAGGGCAAACCACTTCTGTTAGTCTCCAGCCTTGAAAACTATGGTGTTGCCCTAAGTCAGTGGTGCCTTTATGACACTTTCTACCACCAAGCTTTAGTAAATGAGAGCTCAGTCCATCAGTTACCAGAAATGGTTTGCCCAGGTTAACGTTATAATCCTCATGTTGTAGACGTGGGGTCTGTACATTTGTCACTTGCCCAAATGTGACATCATTTCCTTCTCAAATTCTACCTTCCCCAGGCACCACCCTCAAAATCTCCTGGCATTTCCCAAGGCAGTTCTGACAACTTTAGACATCTGATAAGGAGGGAGTCTGTGTGTATGTGGTAAGGCTGCCAAGGAAATTCAAGGGGGAAGACTCATAGCAGCCATCTTGGATCACACTTTTAACTATGACATCACCTTCTCCAAAGCAAGGCAGCTGTAAAACTGGAGCTCTTGCTTTGCTGGTAATCTCAGTTTCCTCTCATTTGCACATGCCCTTATGTGGAATTTGTTGCCAGTGGATGAAGTGACAATGACACACATAGATGGCTTTAAAAGGGATGAGAGAGTTTCGTGGAGGGGAGGTCTGCCAGTGGCCACCAGCCATGATGAGTAAAGAAAACTTCATTTTCAGAGGCAGCTCACCAGTGCCAGGAAGCATGGGGAAGGCCTTGACCTCTAAGCCCTGTTGTTGGCCCTCCAGAGGAACTGTTTGGATACTGTATGAAACAGGATGCGGGACTAGATAGACAACTGGTCTGAACCTTCAGGGCTCTTCTTATGTTTTTGCCACAGCCCGATTATTCAGAAGATCCGTAACGACTGTGCGGAACCATTCGCTGCATTTGAACAGTGCCTTAAAGAAAACCAGACCTCGGTGATGAACTGCGCTGAGCATGTACAACGGTTCCTGCACTGTGCTGACCAAGTGAAACTAGCTACGTGAGGTTGGTGCCAAGATGCAGATTTCTGTTAGTCTCTGTGTGACATATACGCAGCTATATGTACATATTGGTTTGGATCCAGCAACACGGAAACAAAGGGAAGTGCTGTGGCTCCACATATGTGGGCTCTTGGGTACCGCTTAATTACTCTTCCCTCCCTTTATATTGCAGTGCTCAGAAATGGCTTGCACAAGAACTTGTACAAGTAGTAATGCAAGCGGGGAAACAATAAGTTGGACTTGGTGCAGGCGGCTAGTACAGTATTCACAGTCATATTTCTTGCATTTCCTCTTGCGCACGAGCTCTAGTGAAGGCAGAAACTTTATGCTAGATCCACCCCACTTTACAAAGCTTAAAAGCAAGCTGTCCTCCATCTGGCCTGCTTCTAGCTGCGTTAAGGATACATCATGGAATATTCTCAAATATTCTAACTTCTGAGGTGGAAGGCTGCGTGACAGAATGCTGAGAAATCATTCAGCTTTTGAGGAAAGTAGTAGATCAGTTTGGCTAAGATGAACTCCTCTCACTTAAAGGTGGGAAGAAGCAGGCACTGCAAACGGAATGGGAATAGCATGGTTATAAGAGGCGGGGGCAGCGGAAGAGCAAGGATCCAAAGGGAGAGAGGAAGATCGAGGGCTCGTTAGTGAGGCGAACCTGTTCGAGTATTTGGATGGGTAGTAGAGATAAGGGGACTCGTGTAATTATAGTAGAAAGGGAATGAAGAATGCTGACATTCACAGAGTGGCCATGGCTCAGGGGTAGAGCTTTGCTAGGCGTGCCTAAGGGCTCAGGTTCCATCCCTGGTATCTCCAATTGAAGGACCAGCATAGGTGTCAAACTTGTGGCCCTCCAGATGTTATGGACTACAGTTCCCATCATTCCCTGCCAGTGGCATGCTGGCAGGGAATGATGGGAACTGTAGTCACAACATCTGGAGGGCTGCGAGTTTGACACCTGTTCAGTTGGTGATGTGAAAGATCCTGGAGTGCCGCTGCCAGTCTGAGTGCACAGTGTTGATGCTGAAGGACCAATTGTCTGATTCAGTATAAGGAAACTTCATGCCTCGTTAAAAGGAGCAGCAGTGGCGTAGTCGTTAAGAGCAGGTGCATTGTAATCTGGAAGAACCGGGTTTGATTCCCCGCTCTGCTGCTTGAGCTGTGGGGGCTTATCTGGGGAATTCAGATTAGCCTGTGCACTCCCAACACATGCCAGCTGGGTGACCTTAGGCTAGTCACAGCTTTTTGGGGCTCTCTCAGCCCCACCCACCTCACGGTGTTTGTTGTGAGGGGGGAAGGGCAGGGAGATTGTAAGCCCCTTTGAGTCTCCTACAGGAGAGAAAGGGGGGGATATCAATCCAAACTCCTCCTCCTCTTTTCTCCTCCTCCTCCTCCTCCTTCTTCTTCTGAAAGCAAATTTGGACTGCAGGGTTTTAGCGTAGTTAGAATTATACCGCTGCTTTTTGCACTTTCTCTCTTACTCTAGTGCTCTGGGGACTGGGATGGAGTCTGGAAGGATAACTGCAGTTGTTTTCAGAGAAGGGTGGGTGGGTGAGCAGCCGTCCTTATGAATCCATAGAGTTTGCTGTAGTTTTCTCCCACCAGAGTGAATAGGCAGATAAAGCAATGAGCTAGTCGAGAACAACTGGGTTTCATGGACTCTTAGGTGTTTCTGTGGCATTAATTTTGGGTAAACTCAGAACAGCTTGATTCGAGTTCAAGAGCCCCTTAGAAATCAACAAGATTTTGGGCACATCAGCTCTCAAGAAGTCAAAGCTACCTTGGTCAGATACTCAATATTTTTTGTGAAGTTGATAGATCTCCATTTCACCCAACTGCATGAGGTGCCTTTCATGGAGGCAGTTTCCGTGGGGAGCCTGGCTGATTTGCAGTATGAGAGTTAGATTTGAGTCCAGCAGCACCTGAGAGACCGACATGATTTTGGGGGTATGAACTTTCATGAGTCAAAGCTCCCTCCATGTGATACCCAGAGGTTTCTTAGGAGGCAATGAATTCTTGTTCCAAATGACCAGGCATATGACTGAAATGGGTGAAAGATCACGTTGGGTCTTTGTAGGCAGAGTTGAGTGTTCTTACCTCTCAGGACAGCAACCCAAGCATGACCAAATCAGCATCTGAAGTGAGGAAAGGAACACTGTAATGTAACTATTTGAACCGCACAAGGCTTTCTTTTCATCTCCCCCCCCCTGCTTTTCCCCCTATTGCAGTGTGAAATGGTGCTCTCCTTCAGTGACTGCCGTGTCGTGGAGCTCCCATAAGATCCAACCTGAAATGACAGTAGGAACATTGTAAATCCTCAAGATCCTGCAAACGTCATTTGCACCTGTCTGGGCACCGCTTGCCCAGTTGGGGCCATCCATGCCATCTTGACTTGACGTTTGTGCTTTTTTGACCAAAGCCTAGCCTCCTATTGATAAGTCACGTAAGCTGAACGGACATGACAGTGATATTTTGGCTTTATGTACTGGGCTAGACTTGGAGTCTGCTACATACATTTTTCCTGCACCTGGACTTCACCTACCCATGGTGCAGTCAATCACATCTGGAGATCAAAACAACCTTTCGTGGATCTTTTATCCTAACGGTGCTGCTTAGCAGGTGGAAATATCAGTAATAAAGTAATAATATTTATGGCAGTTTCAGTGTGATCCAGGCTGGGTTTTTCAAGAAAGATCTCTGGGCAGGAGTTCAAAGGAATCTACTGTCCCATTCACAGTGAAATTGGTGGATCGATGGCGTTTCAGCACAATTTTAAAATTGATACTTGTCTGTAGAGAGAAGCAAAGATACATATGAACCTGCCGTGAATATCTGCTGTGTAACCACTGGGGGGCATCATATGATCATGAAAGCATTCTTGCTGATTTCAAAGTCCAGAGAGGTAGCAGCATTTGTTGCTGAAGAATGAAAATGCAGGGTTTGCAGTATCTTAAAGACATAATAGATACCTTTTTCCTGGGCTAGAGTTGTTTCATCATATATAAAAAGTGTATCCTCAGTAGGCCGATAAGGGAGCTAGAAAGCTATGAAATGCTGGCCACAGATTGTAACATAGAATCATAGAGTTGGAAGAGACCACGAGGGCCATCAATGCCCTGTCATGCATCTCTGTGCAAAACATAAAAGTACACAAGTTGAGCACAGCAGGCATTCATATCCATTGTCACTGTTGATGGTAACAGTCACCATAGTTGTGTTGGCATTTTAACAGCTGTGTTGACTAAAGAAGGCATCACTGGGACAAATGCACACGTGAGCTTCACACATGTCCAGGGACTGGCGCCCATGTGGTGTGACCTCTGTGGCTTTCCCTTCCTGTGGTGCCACAGGATGATCCCCCACATTTGGCTCCTAGGGGAGAGGAGACAAACTGCACCCCTGAGCAGGATTTTGGGGGCCATTTTGTGCATGTGTCAATTTTGGGGACCATTTTGAACGACTGAGGA
This sequence comes from Sphaerodactylus townsendi, assembly GCF_021028975.2. Lineage (NCBI taxonomy): Eukaryota > Metazoa > Chordata > Lepidosauria > Squamata > Sphaerodactylidae > Sphaerodactylus > Sphaerodactylus townsendi. The sequence goes on along the minus strand of NC_059427.1, from coordinate 153,918,774 downwards.
ACCATTTGCTGCATTTGAACAGTGCATTTGAATGGGGTGGGGGGTGGTGCACAAAAGTTGCACTCTGCACCTGGAACTCTGTACATCACTTGGATCCACATCAGTATTTTTAAGCCTCCATTAATGCTACTACAAAGCAACACTTTAAAATTACCGCAGTGGAATTTATCAATAGGCTTATTTGGGTTTAAAATGGAGCTGACCTCTTTCTTCATCCTCACAAGTGTTAAGTTCTTTTGTATACTTGGGTAGAGCAGTGAACGGTTGCCATGCTTATGCTGCATCCTTCTGAGTTTTGGAAAGACTGTATGTCAGATTTCATGGTCTTTTAACCCTAGGGTTGACTTTGTAATCCTTCTATATCCATGTGTCTATATATCATCTCTGTCCTGGTGTATCTAATGAAAATATCTTCTGTCAAGGCCCACTTCACACATCGGATGAAGTGGGCTGCAGTCCATGAAAATGCATGCCACGATAAATGTACTTAAGGTGGCATCCTTTTTGTTTTGGGTGGCATCAAGTCTTGACCAACTTATGGCAACTATGTAGTGTTTTCAAGGCAAGAGACCTTTCGAGGTGATTTGCCATTGCCTGCCTCTATGTAGCCATCCTGGACTTCCTTGGGAGTCTCCCATCCAAGTACTAGCCAGGGTCAACTTTGCTTAGCTTCCATGATCTGTCGAAATCAGCCCAGCTTTGGCCAGCCAAGTCAAGTCAAGAGATGACCTGAGGTGGTTTGCCATTGCCTGCCTCTATGTAGCCATCCTGGACTTCCTTGGGAGTCTCCCATCCAAGTACTAGCCAGGGTCAACTTTGCTTAGCTTCCAATGGATCTGTCTAACGGCCCAGTTTCACAGCCTAAGCTCGTCAAGAGATGAATCTGGAGGTGGTTTGCCATTGCTCGCCTCCTTTCTATGTAGCCATCTCGACTCTCCCTAAAGTCTCCCATCCAAGTACTAGCCAGGGTCAACTTTGCTTATCTTCCAAGATCTGTCGAGATCAGTCTAGCTTTGGCCCTTCAAGTCAAGAGATGACCTGGGTTGTTTGCCATTGCCTGCCTCTATGTAGCCACCCCGGACTTCCTTGGGACTCTCCCATCCATGTGCTAACCAGAGTGTCAACTTTGCTTAGCTTCCAAGATCTGTTGAGATCAGCCCACCTTTGGCCATCCAAGTCAAGTCAAGAGATGACCTGAGGTGATTTGCCATTGCCTGTCTCTACATAGCCACCCTGGACTTCCTTGGGACGCTCCCAACCATGTACTAGCCAGGGTCAACCTTGCTTAGCTTCCAAGATCTGTCGAGATCAGTCTAACTTTGGCCATCCAAGTCAAGAGAGTTTGCCATTGCCTGGCATTGCATAGGAACCCTGGATTTCCTTGGTTGGGCTCCCACCCATGCAGGGCCAAGTCTGCTTAGCCTCCAAGGACTGATTAGATCAGGCTAGCTACATCAGGACCTTCCCTGTTCTTACTGATTATAGTTTTTGGCTTTGCAACAATCACAAGAATCCACATTCCCATTTTAATTAATTCTCTGCATGGGTTAGAATCTCTGTGGTACCCATACATTTCCCAGAAGGAGAGGGAATAACCTGCTCTAACCAGACCGAGTGGTTTTTGACAAGTATGGGCTTGTTCTTATCGATCTGTCCAGGGATGGGAGTTCCCCCCTCAACTGTGGCTGTGGGGAGACTGAGTGTTCCCTGGGAACAGCGGGACAGAAGGACAAGAACATACAACAGCAATGGTCAGGGGGGTGTCAGCCCTCCCTTGTGAGGGGACTTGAGTGGGAGATGGGAGGAGGTGCCTCTGACTTGCCTTCGCTTCAAAGAGTCCTGGGTGGAAACATTTTGCAACTTACTCCAAACAGGGCTGTGGAAGGAAGAGGGGTCCACAAACCCCTTCCCCACATACTCTGAAGCCACATGAGTAGACTGCATTCATACACACAAGTAACGTGGACTTAACAGGACTGTGGTCCTTCAAACAGCAGGTGGACATAATTCCCAGAACTGAATGTTTCTTCACACAAAGAAAAATTCCTTCCACACCGAAAATTAGATTGAGAGAAAAACCAACAGCTCTTCTCCTTGACATCTGTTCCCTGCCTGGAATTTCATCAGGGGAGCCCCCACCTTCCGTCTGAAGTGGGACCCTCCTACCAGTGAAAAGATTTAAAAGATTTTCAGAGCAAAGCGACCCATCCAACTACCTTGTTGCGGGGTAGAAAGGGACTGCTGACTGATTTCTCGTCTACAAAGTGCTCAGTGGGTCACGCCAGGGAAATGCACTTGCTTTAAAAGGGGAATGGATGAGAATTCAATGCTTGGGGCCTAATTGCATTGCCATTTCTGGAGGGATGTCCGCTTTAGGGGAAGAGTGTGTTCTGCAGTTCTGCACTGACCAGGCATTTGCAGTTTCTGATTTGGGTAAGGACGCTGAAGAGAGAGGGCTGAGACACCCCCCCCCCCCAAATTTTCTCAACTTGAAATGGTTTGGGGAGTGGTCATTTGGGAGGGACCATGGTTGAGTAGTAGAGTATCTACTTGTGGCTCATTCCCCGATCCCTTTTTGGACTGTGTCATTTACTCTGATCCAGTCAGCCTGCCCTTCGTTTTTGTTCACCTCTGTTTCCTCCTATTTGCAGAGCATAACTCTCTTGTCCTCCTCCCTCCACCAAAGAAGCAAAAGCTAATTAATTAAATGCCTTAAGTCGGCAGTGTTCCCCGGCTGCAGTGCCAAGGACCATTAGGTTTCTGTTTATCCCTCTCCCTTTCAGCTTCGACTCCCCCCAATCCTGGAGCGAGACACAGAGTGTTGCTCCCGGCCTTTGCTGTGTTGGCCAGCCTCTCCTTCCAAGCGGAACTTGTGTGCCCAGGCGGCACAGATTAGAACCAGCAAAGTGCCAAGGCCGCCTTTAATTCCTCATCCAGAAAAATGCCCTAATTTTACTCACGGCTGAGAATAGCCATTAATCAGCCCCGCCACCTTTGGTCTCGTTGGAGGAGGAGCCGGGGGAAACCACATTCCGTTCACGCACATTCTTTGGGTTTGATTGGCTTAGGCCCAACCGAAAGCTAGACATGGCTCACAGGTAAGGCTGCCAACTCTTGGTTGGGAAATTCCTGGAGACCTGAGAGGGGGACTGAGGAGGGCAGGGTTTGGAGGGGGACCTCAGCGAAGTAGAAGGCTGTAGAACCCACCCGCCAAAGCGGCCACTTTCTCTAGTGGAACTAGTCTGGAGATCAGTTGTGATTCTAGGAGATTTCCAGGCCCCACCTAGAGGTTGGCAACTGAATGCAGGGGCAGGAGAAGAGGGTGAATAAACAGGGCCAAGCAAGGAATCCAAGCCAAGAGTTTACAGGGCCTTTTTAAGCACAGAAGTGATAATTTGCAGGATGATTGACATACTTTCCAGTCCAAGAATCTTCTTAGACTAGTGGAAGAACAAGTGTATGCCCTTTTGTTCCTAATGTGAAATGGGAGGCAGGTATTCTGAGAATACCTCATAAGCGCTCCCATGGGAACATCTCTGGCACTCTTTCCCCTAAATACATAGCACATGAGGGGGGTATTCGCTTGGGTGAAACCCTTTCTGATTCAGATTCTTCTGCCTTGCAAAATTTGGGCATGATCCAGCCAAACTGATTCTATGATGGCAGCTGAATAAAATCCCCCCTCCCCCTCTAAAAATAATGAGATTTGGGAGGGCTGAAACTTTGGCTGAACTGTGTGCTCACAGCATCTTTCCCCCTTCTTTCCAAACCTTTCAATTGGTATTGCAGGTGTCTCAGAGTTTACCTGAATGAGTAGTGCCTGATGGTACAGGCCTTGGAAATATAAGCTTCCTCAGCCCTGGGCTTCCATGGACTTTGAAGGGTGGAATTCTGTGGTAGCTGACTCATTTTATCCTTTGGAACACTTCTTCCCTCTTAATCCCCTTTTCAGAGACAATGCCCTGACAGCAGCTGTGTGCAGGGAGTGGGGATATCCTTGAAGGGCAAGTTATATTTTTTCTACCATTTAAAGATAATCTGTAGGGGAGATGCATATGCTAGCTGTAGCGGGTATAAGTGTGAAAAGACAAAGCCCAAAGGCCCTTTATGTACATAACACTTACCAGGCAGTTGAGAAATGGCTGCTTCGCAATCTTTGCTCCAAAGTGGATTTTTTATGTGTGCACTATCCTCCATGCACCTCATCCCCTGCATATTTTTGTTTATGTTTGGTTAACCTCCCTAAAGTGTTTGTATCCAGACTGATCTGCCATCTCTCCCCCACTCCATCTTCTTTCTAGTCACCATGCATTTTAGGAGATTGCCTGCTTTTTTCTTCTTCTTTGTTTTGGGGCCATTGCTAGTTTTTAGACACCCCTGCAGACCCCCTGTGACATTTTCCAATCATTGGGGTGTGTGTGTGTGTCTCCATGTGTGAAACCATACTGCAAAGTGATCTCCCTATGAAGGGAGAAGGAAAATCACCCTTAAAGAGCTTTCAGAAACTGTGGGGATTCTCTGATTTGAGAGTGGGGTGTATGCTGACGAGGGGAAAATGCGCGCATAACCAGGAATAAAACCTGATAGGGATGTATGCTCAAAGTGAAGGAGACCCTTGGTGCATAAATGGCCAAAGGCAACAAAAGGGCAGGAAGCTGCTGTTGGAGTTGCCCTGCAGAGGACTGCACTTAACTGGGTGAAGTGATAAGAGCAAGAGAACTTCTGAATGCCATTTCTCCCTGCCCAAATCACAGAGCAGCAGAGATGGGGGTGTATCTGATTGCCACTCACGGTGTAGTCAAATAATCCATGATGCTCACACCATCACGTTCCCCATAGCCCTCATGACCACTGTGGTATCGGACAGAGTTTCACCCCCTACATGGCTTTGTTCTCAGAACGGTTGAAAATGAAGCTGGTCCACCTGAAGTACACGTGGTTTTCGATTTTTCTGTTTTAATTTCTGAATGCACATGCAAAGACATCAGCACGACACAATACGAGATCACGACCGGCATGAAAAGGAAAGGTTACAGCAGGCCTGATCTGATCTGGAGGGCACTGATTGGGGAGCGAGGGCTTTGACAGAAATAGTCCTTTAAACTTACCCCAATCTAGTGCAAACGTTCCTGGGGGAGGAACCACACACACTCCAGGGGAGGGGCACAAGACTTGGAAATTCTGCGTTGGAAGACCCATTCACGCTTTTCTTCCCGCCCCCCACCCCCAGGGGCTGGAGTCCATGACAGCCTTCATTCTTTGAGCCAGTCTAGACTACATCTAACTTATGGTCACCACGGGGACCTGCAGCTGCAAGTTCCTCATGGAAACTCAATTCCAACATGCTGCAGGGACCCAAGTCTGATTAGGATGACTACATAGGAGGATGAGAGGTCTCCCTCTGCCCTCAGTTCTCCTCATTTGAACCATCCCATGGTATTTAGAAGAAGAAGAGTTTGGGTTTATACCCCACTGTTCAGTCCTGTAAGGAGACTCAAGGTGGCTTACAAATTCCTTTCCCTTCCCCTCCTCACAACAGACACCCTGTGAGGTAGGTGGGGCTGACAGAGCTTCAGAGAACTGTGACTAGCCCAAGGTCCAAGCCTAGCCCAGCAGGAATGTAGGAGGGCGGAAACACATCTGGTTCACCAGATCTGGTTCACCAGATAAGATTCAGGTGGAGGAGTGGGGAATCAAACCCGGTTCTCCAGATTAGAATCCGCCTGCTCTTAACCACTACACCACGCTGACTCTCAGTGCACATTCTGGTCCCTGATGGGACCATTTCAGTTCAGAAAAATGGAATGGGGAGAGGATGAAACTCCTCCTTCTCCTTTCGCCAGTTCCAATTCCTATCAGGCCCCTTGAGCTTGTTAGAATTGAGTTCCTCCAAGGAACCTACAGAATGTGAATCCCTGCGGGGGCCATGACTTAAACATAATGTCTACACTACAGGGTCTCATGAAATGAGATGTGAAATGCCAGTCACTTTGAGGGATTCTCCCACCTGACTTGCATTTCACTTCTGATTCAGAGTCACCTTTCCAAATAGTTTGGGGAAGGGGACAAATCAGCTGTAGAGCACAGAACAGCAGAAGGGGCGTCTGTATTCCTGCCCTTCTATCCATGCAGCTTTCAATAGGGGGAAAATGGCTGGAGGAGTTGTCAGTTCCTCAGCAGATTAAACTTGTCTGTCTACCTGTCCTGGGCAGACACATGGAACTAGCAGTGAGACAAACACCCCCAGGCCAACTTGTGTTTCCTGTCTCCTGTAATGAGACCGCTGTTTGGCTCTATAAGAGAGTCTTTGTCTTCACTTACAGCTGTTTGCTGCTCCTTGGCTTTTCTGTTTAAATGGGGTGGGGCATAATGGGGTGCCAGACTGCAATTTTAAAGCACATTCGCTTCAATCCCAAACCAGAAGTACTGAATTGGGGACTACCAACAGGGACCTATGGCTGAACTGGTTGGCCAGTCCAGGGTGCACTTACTGGAAAACATCTCTTCCGAAGAGACATTTTACATGTAAAGTCTTTTCCGCTTGACCATCAAAACCAAAGGTCTTCAGCCCATGAGCAGGAACCTCAGGTGGGCCTCAAACCTCTACTTTTTTTCTTTTGCTGCACTTTGATAAGATCAGCTGCAAAGGTACATGTGCAGAGAATCAGTCCCTCACTTTTCATGAATGCTGGCAGAAGCAACAGAATAGTGAGGACAGGTTCCTCAACAGAAGATTCGTCTATGTCTCTGACTCTTGGTCTGAATTTCATTATGGTAACCTCCTTCCTTGACTGTCTTGCTTTGCTACCTGCTGTTCCTGCCCTTGATACCAATTATGTCATAACTCTGGCTCCTCTTTCCTTATGTGACTGATGTCTCATGACTTTCTGAATCTCAGCTGTGGGAGGAAGGGTTTAAAAGTAGGTCCCAGATCTGGAAAGCTAGAAGACCACTGATGCAGACTGATACCCTGTGTACAGGTTGAAACTAAACAGCTTGGGGAAGAGATGACTCTTTTGTTTGGTACTCCACCCCTCTTGCGTTTGGTACTCCAAAAGAATTAGGAACTGGCTAGAACCAGAAGAAGAAGAGTTGGATTTATACTCCCCATTTCTCTCCTGCAAGAAGACTTAGAGGGGCTTACAATCTCCTTGTCCTTTCCCCCTCACAACAAACACCCTGTGAGGTAGGTGGGGCTGAGAGAGCTCAGAAGAACTGTGACTAACCCAAGGCCACCCAGCTGGCATGTGTTGGAGCATACAGGCTAATCTGAATTCCCACAGCTCAGGCGGCAGAGCGGGGAATCAAACCCAGTTCCTCCAGATTAGAGTACACCATCTCTTAACCACTATGCCACTGCTGTTCTCTCCCCACACACTCAATCTAAGAATCACAGATGATCCACATGGCTTCCAGGCAATGGGCCTCTCTGAAGACCATTCAAACATGCCTGCTTTGTAAGAGAGAACTCTCCCAATGTAAATCTTTTTATTGTTCAGTCCCCTCCCACCCCCAACCTATCACACTGCATTTAAACCAGGGTTTAAGATGATTTATATTTGAGGGAGAATACTTTCTCCCTCTAGGTTTTCCAAAGATCCCCCAGCCTCCACACAAAAGCATCTACCAACACTTAATGATTGTTCTTTCCCACTTTTGAAACCCTTGATTTAAAGGTGAATATAGGTTGTGTACAACTAGTTTCCTTAAACAGAGCAATGTCTGTGTTGACCAGTCTGGAAGTGGGAAGTCCAATTTTATAAAGATGCTCCTGTAAGAAAGTGTTGCTAGATAACTGGCTGCTTGTTGGCAGATTGCAAATATCTGCTTGGCCCTGGTGTGGGGTGGTGGTGGCCTGTCCACCACCAAAAGGGGTTTCTTCGCTCAATTACGGAGTGTAACGGGCTGCCATAGATGGATCCCAATGATCTTTGTGAGTTCTGTATTGTTGCCGTGCTCTTGACTTATGATCCCATGTAGGAGAGACTACCAAGTCTGCTTTGGCCAGTGAAGCCATATTGTGGGGTCCTAGAAGACTTTGGGGTCCACATGGCAGGAGGTCTCCAGAAAATGGCCATTGAAACATAGCAGGGGCAGATAATAAGTCCAATAGAAGGCATTGAGAAGGCTGAAGGGATAAGTTTCAACCATTTTCACAGGGAAAGGGTGTCAAACTAAATGTGGAAAAACCGGCTGGGTTCTCCATTGCCGGGCATGGTCTTCAAGAATTCCCTTTAAGCAAAGGCAGAATTCCTAAATTCCCTCTGAGCGAGAAAGCAAGCTCATTCTCATCTAATTGTGGAAATTCAGTTTTATGGCGGACTGGTGTGTTGGCATCATTCTCAGCGTTATGGAAGCTTTGTTGGCAACAGAGATAAAAAAAGGAGGGCCTGTGACAGCTATTGAACATCCAGACTGAATGGAAGCTTATAAAAGACAACACTGAGTAGAATAAAGCTGGCTGAAGATCATTGCCAGTCCTTCAATCTAGGGGTACATATACATTGAAGCCTTATTTATATTCATTTATTTACAACATTTTAACCCACCTTTTTCTAAAAGACTCAAGGCAGCCTTCTCCCTAATGAACCTTGGGAACTGTAGTTCTGGGTGGAGGGGATGGATCATTAGCCAGTGTTCAGCTACTTTGGCCAGACTACTTCTCCCAGAATTCATAGGATTAGGGGCCAGAGAGGCCGCAACAATGAAACTAGTATAAAACCAGTGTAGATGAGATAAGACGTTCCTTGGTGTCAGAGTTCTGTGTTCCTTGTTTTCCTGAAAGTCAGCAGGTTCACCTGATGTCCACCAGAGGTCTTAATTCTGCTAACACTAAAGAAAATTAACAAGAAATGGCCGGCTAACCTCATTAAAAAGTACGGTAGTGCTGGAGACTTGGCCCTTGCCAAGGGCTCCAACAAGACCTTCTGGTTTTTTACCTCTCCTGATGTGTCAACCTAGCTTGAATGCCCTACAATTTCAACACCAAACACACTGCTATAATTACAGCAACATAATTGTGAAATTGTCCACCCATAGGACATGGGGTTGCAGGAGGGGAAAGGCAGTTTAGCAAAGTCCTCTGAAGACTCAGTGGTTAGTACCCAAGAAGTAGTGCTCAGGTACCGGTCAATTAAACATGCCTTATTTGCTCTGCCAGATCCAAAGAGTTCTTCCGGATCAGTCTGAATCCTTCATGCAATTCCCCATTCAAGCCCAGAGTGGCATGTATCAGGTAGAAGGGCCAGGGACATCCCCATGGTCAGGAGGTGAAGTAAGAGCTCTGCATGGAGTAGAGCCGGTCAATGGGGTTCCCCACTCGGGTCTGCAGTAGATTGGCTTCTGCCGCTGACAGCAGGCAGTCCCCCAAATGGCCAATGGTGTCGCTGTCCATGTCATGGAAGACGCCTTCTGAATCTAGGAAGGAGAGAATAAGCAATGGAATAAACAGGAATCCCCACACTTTTTGAGCCAGCAGGCACCCTTTAGAATACTGACACAGCGTCGTGGGTCACAAAATGGCTGCCAAAATGGCTCCTCATGCTGAGGTGGCAGCTACTGCCACAGCAACAGTTTTAAAAATCTGCACAGCCAATCAAATCTACAGCAGTTTGTCAGAATCCTTGCTGGGCAAATGTCCACCCATTTCCTAAAAACATTTGGTAGGCACCATCTTGGGGACTCCTGACTTAAAGAAACAGAGGGCTTGAAGGAGTTGGGCTCACCATAGGGATGAAGATGATCTCCTGGCAACTGGGGTGGTGTGAGTCCTTGCCGGTACAAGTCTGTGCTGTAACTGTTCTGGTCCAGGGGAAGCAGCTGTTGCTGGGCGATCCTGGAATACGGAACCATGAGCCCGTCCATGCCATGCACGCTAGTGCCATCTATTGAGCAATCCATGAAGTCCAGGCAGGATCAAGGAAGGAAGGGAGGAAATCACATCAACAAGAGACACTTGCAAAAAAATAACTATATGCAACTGGTCTTCTGCTTTCCAAGTCGTCTTTGCTTTCCTAATTGTTGGCAATCTCATCTTCTCCAATTCTGTCAACCTTTAAGCTATAAAGCCAAGAGGGAAAGGTAGACTTTCCAAAACGCAGTTTATTGTCATAGTAATAGATTGTGTGACTTTATATGCATGTGATCAAGTCAAAGCTGACTCATGGAGATTCCATAGGGTTTTCAAGGCAAGAGATGCTTGGAGGTAGTTTGCCATTGCCTGTCTCCACATGGGCTGAGAGAATTCTGGGAGAACTGTGATTGGCCCAAGATCACCCAGAGTAGAGGAGTGGGGAATCGAACCCAGTTCTCCAGATTAGAGTCCATGGCTCATGCTGGCTCTCTAGTAATAGATTAATCATTGCTATTCTAGATCTGTGGAACAAACCATTGGAAAGGCAGTATACAGGCCTCAGCCTTCATGCTTTATTTGTTCTTAAGCAAGTTTCTCTCATCCAAATACTAACCAAAGCCAACTCTGCTTAGCTTCTTAGATCTGATGGGATCAGGCTAGCCTGGGCCATTCAGGTCAGGGAAGATACAACACAGGTAGTTTGCCATTGCCTGCCTCTGCATAGCAACCCCGACAAACTCTCATCCAAGTATTAACCAGGGCTAACCCTTCTTAGCTACCAATACCTGACCAGATTGGCAATCCAGGCAATCTTTAGTACAAAGGGGAAGTCACAGGTATTGAAACAGAGATTCAATACCTGCTTGGTTCCCCCACCCCTTTAAGAAGTTGCTTTTCACAAGGTAAAATGTCCAAATGTGGCATCCCTTCACAGTGGCACTCTGAAGTGGTACAGTCCACATTAGGAGCGCTTTTTGCTGCAGGTGTAGATCAGCTCAAAACGGTCCCCAGGAATCGAGAATTGTCATCAACCAGGAGTAAAATGCCCTGCCCTTTTAATAGACCCTTCACAGGATGCTACATGCCTGCATTTCTGTGCCATCAAAAGCTGCCACTGACCACTTCCGTGCATGAAACTTCTGTTAAAGGAGCAATATATGGATATATATTTTTTCCCAGCAATACTACCTGAATACCAAACTTCAGCCTCTGTCCAGGTATGTATGTATGTATGTATGTATGTATGTATGTATGTATGTATGTATGTATGTAAAATACTGATTAGCCTCCTTTGTATTTTATAGGCACCCTGAGCTTAAGAGCCCTGGGCTAGCATGACCTCATCAGTTCTTAAAAGCTTCGCAAGGTTGACTCTGGTTAGCATTTGGATAGGAGACCTCCAAGGAATACCAAGGTCACGAGGTAGATGCAGGCAATGACAGACCACCGCTAAACATCTCTTACTTTGAAAACCCCACCAGGGGTTGCTATAGGTCAGATGTGACTATGGTCAAAAAAAGATAAAACCCTTATAGGAACTCAACCTCTGCTGTAGCTTCCAGTTTCACTTCTTTCTCTCCTTGCGTTTAAAAACTGCCTCATAGGCAGAAATCCGACAGGTGGAGACCTCCCATTACTGCGCAGGTGGAGCTCTCCCCTCACTCCACATTAGGGAATTCCAACAGGTGGAGATCTCCCCTCATTCCACATTAGGGAACTCCAACGAGATCCAACAGGTGGAGATCTCCCCTCACTCCATGTTAAGGAAAACCTTACTGTCTCACAAAAGGCACTAAAGCACTGCTAGAAACAAAACAGAATGAGCCAGATGCTCTCCATTGCTCCGGCCTGGCTTCCACCTGTCCTTACCTTCACTGTCCTCGTTGCTCTGCCTACTGCTCCGGCCGTTCCCCCTGCCTGTTCCCAGGCGGGTGTTTCCCAGCTGTTCCTGCTCTTGTTGCTGCTGCTGCTGCTGTTGCTGCCTGCGGGCAATCTTCTTCATCTGCAAGGAGGAGTACGGATGCTCCTGGGCAGGGGTGCAACAAGAGGGGGAAGGGAGGACAGGATGCCCCTCCTAAATTGTGGCGAGGGAGGGACTGCCCCCTTCCAAAGCAAGTGCTCTCTGACCTCCATTGCTGAGTAGTGTTAACGTCTGGGCCATGCCTCTATTTCACAGGTGTCAAACTCGCGGCCCTCCAGATGTTATGGACTACAGTTCCCATCATCCCCTGCCAGTCTATTTGATACAGTTATGTACTGCCTTTAATGTCAAGGCAGCTTCCCATTCAACATACAGTCGAGTGGGAGTAGCCAACCTTTTTGAGCCTGCGGGCTCCTTTGGCATTCTGAGATAGGGTGGTGGGTACAACCACAAAATGGCTTCTGGGGGAGGCGGAGCCATACATATGCCAGGAGGAAATCCAAGGGCAGGGGTGAAGAAGGGTAATTTAAAAAATAGTCCAGGAAAGAGGAGAGAACAAAACTAATACAGGTAGCAACTGCCACTGAAACAACATTACTTTAATGCACAGCCAATCGGAGCTCCAACGGCCTACCAGAAGCTGTGCTGGGCAACAGCCCCACCTGGTTCCACCCACTTTCTGAAAACACTGGGGTGGCACCAAATTGAGGGGTTGGTGGGTGCCGTGGTGCCCATGGGCAGGGGTCTATGTTGGGGACCCCTGCAGTAGAATATATATACAAGAACTAGTAAAAGGGATGGGAAGGGAAGATAAAAACTGTGTGTTTTGAAGACTTTCACAGACAGAATCAACTGGGTGTTGTGGGTTTTCCAGGCTGTGTAGCTATGGTCTAGTAGACTTTGCTTCTAAAATTTCACTTGCGTCTATGGCTGGCAGCTCAGGACTGGCTTTTTACTGTGAGAAAATGGTGGAGAAGGAAAGGGTTAATGTTTCCACCTGCTCCCTGACAAAGCTATCCTAGAGGCTGCATTTGCAAAAAAAAACAAAAAGGGGGGGGACCTTTTAAATAAAAAATCACAAGATATATTTGAGTGCTCAAATAACTTTTAAAACTGTTACATAATAACCAGATGATATAGCCACAACTGGCAGGGGCATACCGCCCAGGGGGATACATGGGGTCAAATGTCCACGGGCTATGGATCTTACCTGTAGGGTGTGTGTGTGTGTAAATAAATTGTTCCTGATTAAGCAAAGGGTGTCTCTGTGTGTGCTGTTGTATGTATATCAATTAGATCCATGCTGGTAGCCAGGAAAATATTTGTGTCATGAACAGGCCTGTGGATTTGGACAACAGGGCCTAGTTGGGTTAAGGGATATAAAATCCTACCAGTCAGTGATTTCTCCCTGAACTGCCTCAAGGATTTATTGTTATGTAGATACAAAGCTCTGTAACAGTCACTCACCTTGGCCCTTTGATTCTGGAACCAGACCTGTACCACCCGGACGGTCAATCCGGTTTCAGCCGCTAAGGTCTCCCTCACCTGCCGAGAGTGGAGAGCAGAAAGGGCAGGTTATAAAACTGGAAACAATTAGATGTTGTCTGCAGCTCAATGCCAATTACTATTTTGGGGGTCAAAAACTTTCCTTAGAACTCAGTCACTGAGGACTTTTGGGGCAGCAATCCGGCAGGTGAATTGCTAAGCCTATTATTAGAAATCACTAGAAATATACTTTACGCATACTTCTGTATGCATTTTGGGGAGCATCACAGTCCTCAAATTCTGGTGTTAAAAATGCGTGACTCTAAGCCAAGTCTGGAGGCTAACTTTCCCAAACAGCCTTTGTTTACGCTTCATTACTTTTTAAAGTTGACTGATGCACTGAATGGAAAGCCAACTTCAGCCATTTTTGCAGGGAACTCTAAGGATTCCTTTCAGGCTTGCCTAGCAAAACAACACGGGGAAACAACATCACTCATTCAAATCATGGTAGGACTTGCTAAGCATTTGTAAGATCTCATGCCTGGCATTTTTCTCACTCCCACTCCATAACCAAGTAATTCAGAAGCAGATTTCTAGCCAAGAGCCAATAGATACCGAGAGGGATGAAGACCAGTGCACAGAATTGTTGGAATGGGATACAGGTTGGAGGATTCAATAGGACAGAGCGCCCTGGCTGCAATTTCTGTTAATAAGTCCACCACCACCTCATCCCCCACCGATTGCCAGGGCGTTCCTGGCAACCCTAGAAACAACTAGGATGGTATATTTTCTCTGTCAGCTGTGCCCACTGCTGTGCAGGCAATCTTTTCCAATAGATGACCTGTCCATCCTTTTCTCCAGAGGGTGTAATGACAGCTCTGCGGCTTGCAAGGTAGGCTGTTGACAATGCATGGATAATACAGACAGCCGTGGTCTCCCTTGCCCTCGATGCTGGGCTGGGAGGCCCTCTGCAGGCGGAAGAAGAGAAGCAGGGACACTCAACCTTCCGGCAAGGCTTGGAGGAGACTTCAAAGGAGGCCTTGAACGCTCGCCGCTGCTGCGTGGTGAGGATGGTGCGTGGGCGTTTGGAGCGCTTGTGGTCTTTGCTTTCCTCACCCCCTTTGCCATGCGGGTGGCTCCCGTCCTCATCCTCGCTCTTCACTAGAAAGGAAGGCGGAAGCCATGTTCAATTCAATTCAAAGACCTTTATTAGGCATAAAATTTACAGTAGGAGGATCACTAGTGCATGTTAATAAGCATCCTTTCACAAAGTATTAGCCCACCGACTGGTAGCCAGCAGGTGGATAACCGGGGAGGCAAGTTTCCTGAAATTTATTTCTCTAACCCACTTTCAGCTTATGGATGGATACCCAAAAGCCACACCTTGTGTGGAAGATCCTAATACAGTGCCCAGTGAAACCAGTACCTAGCTAATGTGCAATTACTAAAGGTCTCATTCCCTGGTGGGGGTGGGGATGCCCTGCCTCCTGCTCCTGTTGCTCATTGATGCTTGGAGCAGAGGAAGATTTTTTTTCAAAAGCTCCCCTCCCCCAATTGTATCACAGGCTGTGCAACATGCAAAATGTCATAGGGTAGCGCTAGGATTTGAGATGGATTGAGTCTATAAAGCAAGGGTGTCAAACATGTGGCCCAGAGGCCAGATTCAGTCCCTTGAAGGCTTGCTTGCTTGCTTGCTTGCTTGCTTGCTTGCTTGCTTGCTTGTTTACTTACTTACTTACTTACTTACTTACTTACTTACTTACTTATTAATTATACCACCCACCCCCGGGCTCTGGGCAGTGTACAAAAATAGAACAATTAAAATCGTAATCAACAATTACAAACAAAATCAATTTAAAATACAAACAACAAAGGACCAGCAAGCAGAAAACCTAACATTGGATAGCAACCTGGAAAATCTCGAACCCACTGAGAGGGGACCAGGCACAGCGAATAGTGGCCAATTAAGATGGTATATATATGGGGGGAGGATAGCCTGGGAGGCAATAAGAGGCCAGCCCTCCAAAAGCCGGTGGAACAACTGTGTTTTAGAGGCTCTGTGGAACTGTCCAAGGTCCTGCAGGGCCTTGACAGCTGGAGGGAGAGTATTCCAGCAGGCAGGGGCCAGGGCTGTAAAGGCCCTGGCCTGGGTAAAGGCCAGCTGCATCATTGAGGGGCTGGGGACCACCAGTAGATTTGCCTCTGCAGACCACAGAGGCCAAGTAGGGACATATGGGGAGAGACATCCCCTAAGGTATCAGGTCCTTGAGGCAGTTCAGGCAACCCTCCTCCTTGCTCCTAGTCTGGCCTGGAGACTAGGAACAAGGGGAGGTGGGGTTGCCTCAACTGGCTCACAGCCTGATGAGTCTTCTCTAGCTGAAGTAGCCTACTGGGGCCTCTCCAGTGGAGGCAGCCATCCCTCCCAGGGCCCAAGCACGACTGTTAATGATAGGACGTTTTGGAGGACTCTGATGCATAGGGTCACCATGAATTGGAAGCAACTTGGCAGCACTTAGCACACACACAAACAGAGACAGAGAACTTGACAGCAATTCCTAGAGCTGCCAATCCTGCTCCAAGGGCATCACCTGGTACACAGCAAGGTCTCTCAAAGGACAGGAACCTGCTCTGTCACTCTTCAACCTCTCTTTGCCATTCCATCTGACCCCAGAAATAGTAAATCTAGCTGCCGTCACTAAGGTTTTAACTTATGGGAGGGGGGGAAGCACCTTGACTTCTCTCTATCCCTGGGTTTGTACAAGAAGGATCCCCTCTTTCCCAGGCTGTGTTTATACATAGTTTGTGCCACACAGCAGACCTGAACAGCTATGAACAATATTCATACTCCCCTGAGCCCCTCCACACAGAAATAGGGGAAAGGCAAGAATTTATTAAGAAATAAAAAGAAATAGTTTTCAGGATGAAGCAGCTACATACATTCCCTAGAAGCTGAGGGGAGAAGTTAGGTGCTGAACTTCCTGATATATACAAGATGGTAAAATCACCAAAAAAAAGACACGGTAAAATATAATACCTAACACATCAAGCTGCCTTGACCTAAAAGGCCAAGACCAGCCCAATCTTCTCAGTTCTTAGAAACTAAGTACAATCAGTCCTGGGTGGACAGGAGATCTCCAAGGAATACCACAAACATGATGAAGAGGCTGGCAGTGGCAAACCACCTTTGAATATCTCTTGCCTTGAAAATCCTACTTGGTTGCCAGAAGTCAGTTGCCATTTGAGGCAACTTTCCACCAATACATCTAGCTGATGTCTATTACGAGTCTTGTCACTTTCCTGCCTCTCCTTGAAGAGGGATACGGACCTCAAAGTAACCCTGGACCTGCTAAATTCACCTCCAGCAACTGAACAAAACCGCCTTTTTTGCCCAACTGTCACCAGAATTCCGTGATAATGGAGCTACCCCTCCTCCCCCACAGTTCATGATGCTGGAGATCAAGTCAAAAATGTCCACATCCATATATCAAGAGAAATCTTAGCTAGCCATGATTAATAAACTGTCTTCAGCTCATTATTAGATCCTAGTTTGACAGATCCAAACTAATGACAGTTAGTGGGGTGACCTGAATTCAGACATCATACTATCTGTAGTTTGCTTAATTAAACTACGGTTTCAAGTTTCATTAGCATTGAGAGACTAGTTAAAACCAAAGGAGATTTATTTCAGTCTAAGTCCAATGAGTTGCACTGTTAGTTGCACTGTTAGTTGCTGAAACTCTTCCTGATTTTGAGATATGCTGAGGCACTGTAACTTTCAGTTACTTGGCTACATTTCTGTAGGCTGGACTCCTTTTAACTGAATAAGAATAAAGCCATCAAAAATATTGGCAGGCTTATTTTAACCACTTTTTAATGGGCACTATCCCCGCCCCACGCCTCTGGTCCCACCTCTCCCCAACCCCCCCTGGGCTCCACACCCAACATCTCCAGGTATTTCCCAACCCACAGATGGCAACCCTAGGCATGTCCCTATTAGAATTCTTCTTATAATCTATGAAGCCCCAAATATCTGCCACTTATGGTAGAGACCTATATGCATATTCACATCTGCCCAGAAATCACTGTTCTCTGTCCTCTGTTCTTCAGCAAGAAAGTGAGCATTTTCTGCTGTAGCCCACAATTGTAGAATGGTAATCCAGAAGAAATTCGTCAACTCCCAACCATTTTTGGCCTTTAAGAAAGGCCTGTAAGAGCTGTCTTTTAATGAGGGCTTTTGAGTAAAGTTTCAAGGCTCTGCTAAGAATATCTATATATGATATTGGTGCTGTGTTCTAAGAAAAAAAGAGAACTGTTTGACTATGCTAATTTCATGTAGGGTGGAGCTAAAATTTGATTTTGTTAGCACTTTGGAGCTTTTGGGGAAAGCAAGGTGCAAATTTGGGTTGCCAACCTCCACGTGGTTGCTGGAGATCTCTTGCAGTAACGTATCTGGGGACCAGGAAGGTTTGGAGCCCCAGGTGCCACTTCTGGGGGGCGCATTTTGTGGCCCCGCCTCATCCCCCCCAACTGCACCCGGGTTGAGAACACTCTGTTCAGGACTGCAATTAAAGGCCACCCCACCCGCGTTTGCAATCTCCACACAGAGACTGTGAATGGGGCCAGCAGGGCTCACCCTGCCCCCATATCCATGTGAAAATGGGATCCGCAAGGGCTCGTTTGAGGCCAGCTAAAGCCAGGCTTGGACCCAGCCCTTGCGGCTCCCATCTCCATGTGGAGATTGGGTGCGGCACACCCGACCTCCCCGTGGAGATGGGGGCAGGGCATGGACATAGTTAAGGGGGGAGTTTTCGGGTTTGAAACCCCCCCATTCATGTCCGAAGCTCCACCCCCTCAGTTTGTGGGTTTTAAAAACATTTTAGTGCTTTTTCGGGTTTTGGTCTTCAGGGGGCGCATTGTTTGGGCTAGCAGCACCAAACTTCCTGGGACTCTCCTGATGATACTACCCGGGTTTGGTGAGGTTTGGTTCAGGGGGTCCAAAGTTATGAACTCCCAAAGGGGTTGCCCCCATCCTCCATTATTTCCAAATGGGAGCTAATAGAAGATGGGGCTACACCTTTGAGGGTCCATAACTTTGGACATCCTGAACCAAACTTCACCAAACCTGAAATGTACTATCAGGAGAGTCTCTTATTGATACCACCCAGGTTTTGTGAAGTTTGGTCCAGGGGGTCCAAAGCTATGGACTCCCAAAGGGAGTGCCCCATTCTCCATTGTTTTCAATGGGAGCTAATAGAAGATGAAGGCTACATCTTTGAGGGTCCATAACTTTGGACATCCTGAACCAAACTTCACCAAACCTGAAATGTACTATCAGGAGAGTCTCTTATTGATACCACCCAGGTTTTGTGAAGTTTGGTCCAGGAAGTCCAAAGCTACGGACTCCCAAAGGGGGTGCCCCATCCCCCATTGTTTCCAATGGGAGGTAATAGGAGATGGGGCTACACCTTTGAGGGTCCATAACTTTGGACCCCCTGAACTAAACTTCACCAAACCTGGGTGGTATCATTAGGAGAGACTCCTAAAGATACTCTGAAAGTTTGGTGCTTCTAGCATAAAAATTGCACCCCTGACAGCAGGCACCCCCCAAATTTCCCCAGATTCTTTTTTTAAATCCACCCCCCCCCTTCTGCATGGGATTTAAAGGGAGAATCTTGAGGTCCTCCTCGTTTAGAAGAAGAAGAAGAGTTTGGATTTATATCCCCCCTTTCTCTCCTGTAGGATACTCAAAGGGGCTTACAATCTCCTTGCCCTTGCTCCCTCACAACAAACACCCTGTGAGGTGGGTGGGGCTGAGAGAGCTCCGAAAAGCTGTGACTAGCCCAAGGTCACCCAGCTGGTGTGTGTGGGAGTGCACAGGCTAATCTGAATTCCCCAGATAAGCCTCCTCAGCTCAAGAGGCAGAGCAGGGAATCAAACACGGTTCCTCCAGATTAGAATGCACCTGCTCTTAACCACTATGCCACATTGTATTGTATTGTATTATTCAATTTGTGTACCGCCCTCCCCCGAAGGGCTCAGGGCAGTGAAGAACAACAGTATAATACCAAACATCAGTAATCATAACATTGATAGTGATGCTGTTTCAGGGT
Organism: Sphaerodactylus townsendi; assembly: GCF_021028975.2. Classification (NCBI taxonomy): domain Eukaryota; kingdom Metazoa; phylum Chordata; class Lepidosauria; order Squamata; family Sphaerodactylidae; genus Sphaerodactylus; species Sphaerodactylus townsendi. The sequence goes on along the minus strand of NC_059427.1, from coordinate 153,899,405 downwards.
GGTGGATAATCCACCCCAAAACAGCATCACTTTCAATGTTGTTTAACTAGGGACCCCAGATTCTCCCTTTAAGGTGGATTTAAAAGGAGAATTTGGGCTCTCTAGTTTAAACACTATTGAAAGTGATGCTGTTTGGGGGTGGATTCCAGCATCACAGCGGCTGCCGGGGCAGGCGCAAAACTCAGATTTTGCACCAGGCTCCATTTTCCCTCTATGCCTCTGCCCAGAGGGGAGGGGCAGGGGAGGGCAGGGCAGAGGAGTCTGCCATCCCCGGCCTTGGAGAGCTGCTTTTATAAGCGCTAGGCCAGGGGCGGGGCTTGGGGAGGTGTGGCCATGCCCTAGGGGCCGGTGGGGTGTGGCCCCACCCCCGAACCCCCCCATAAAAAATCTATACCTACGTCCCTGGGGCAGGGGGCATCGTTATGAGAAGGAGACTCTGCACATGCTCAGAGGAACTCTAGTATTCAGAACACAGCAGGTCTCTGGGGCCCTTGCCTCTTACCTGACTCAGTGGGTGCTGGGCTAATGGCACTCAGCATCTCCCTCTCCTTTTCATAGTCGCTGCGGCAGAGCAGCTGACCCTCTTTGAGCACAAACTCATCGCCGCGCTGCAGCCGCCGCTCACACTCACAGCAGGAGAAGCAGTGGACGTGGTAGACATTCTCCAGCACCCGCATGATGAACTCAGAAGGGGCGATGGCTTTTAGGCAACAGCTGCATTTGGTCTGGAAGAGCCTGTGGGAAGAAGGAGAAAGGGGAGGGCAGCACAGTTAGGACAAGAAGATGCCAGCCCTACAAGAGAGCCGACGGGAAATTACCAGCTGCTGAACCATGCCACAATAGGCCTACCTCTCCAGTGCTGGCCATTTTGTGGCACATCAACACCTTGGTTTGCCAGCCCCGAGATGGTGGCTGGAGATCACCTGAAATTACAGAAGATCTCTTGGAGAAAATGGCTGTTTTGAAGGGTGCACTTGTCAGCACTGTACCCTGATACAATCTCTCCCCTCCCCAAATCCCATCCTCCCCAGGCTCCACCCCCAAAATCTCCAGGAGCTGGCCACCCTAAAGCATTAAACTCTGCTGAGGTCCCTCTCCTCTCCACACCCCACCCATCCCAGAAATCTCCAGGAATTCCCCAGGAATCCTCAGGGATTTCCCAACCCGGGGACGGCAACCCTAAAACAGACCTTATTTTACAAAGCTTCCCTGGTTGCTTGCAAGTGAGTTTTGCTTGTCACAGCGGAAGACACATGTGCTTTAAGGTATGGCCTAGCGTTTGGGGTGCCAACCGATTAAAAATCGACAACAGACAAGGAAGCCCAAGGCAGGATGGGTAAGTGGCAGAGGCGTATCTAGGGAAAATGTAGCCTGGTGCAAAATCTGAGATTTCCTCCCCAATTCCCTGTATAGGCGGCTGCCCTCCCCCACCACAACCAAACAATGTCACTTTCTTTAAGTCAGTGTATGGACCCGTGGGGAAGGAGGAGGGACATGGGGGGCAATTTTCCACCCCCGTGACTAAATGACTGCAGCCTGGGGACATTTGACCCCATATGCCCCCCTGGGCAGTACTCCCCTGGTAAGTGGTCTCTACACTGTGTTCTGTGAAGTTGTCACATGTGACTTGCAGGTTGTCCTGGATTCCCATGCATCCAGTGCCCGATTAGGATCGTGACTGTAGCAAGTGTGGAGAAGAAGTTTCTAGGGTTGCCATTTCCGAATTGGGAAATTCCTGGCGATTTGAGGGTGCTGCTTGGGAAGGTCAACGTTTGGGGAGAGGAGGACCTCAGTGGGGAATAATGCCCTAGGGCAGGGGTCTGCAACCTGCAATTGCCCATGCTGGCAGGGTCTGATGGGAATTGTAGTCCATGAACATCTGGAGAGCCACAGGTTGCAGACCCCTACTCTAGGGTCACTGGTGCGATTCAGCCGGTTTGCACCACTTCGGCAGAACCGGTTGTTAAAATGGTGCTTGTAAACAATCAGTTGTTAAATGATTTGAATCCCACCATTGGAACTGGTTGTTAAATTATTTGAATCCCACCACTGCCTAGAGTCCACCCTCTAAAGCAGCCATTTTCTTCAGGGGAACTAATCTCTGTAGTCTGGAGACTAGATGTAATTCTGGACAATTTCCAGCCATCACCAGGAAATTGGCAACCCAGGTTTCTGGCCCTCCCACACCTGAGTTGAAATGATCTGAGGAAGGAAGCTGCATTGGCCTATTGGAAAACCCAAAAGTATACATGACAAACACTGCATCCTTGGAACCACTGAAGATCTGTAAAATGGCATGGGGGGAAAGCCTGAAGCCCCCGCCCTTCACAAACCATAATATCTTGGATGTTTTCAGCCTGACTTGGAAGCACACAGACACACCTTTTCTGTGTAGATGCTCTGTTGATGTTTAAAAGCACCAGACAACCAATGCATTTTAGTTTTGGTCCACAGAAAAAAAGCTTGCTCCATCTGATTCTCTGATTTAAGGGGGAAAGAGGGATGTAAATGTTTTAAATTAAATGACGACAAATGATAAACGTAAATGATAAACACCTCGAGACCATTTTGACATGAGAAGCGGAATATTAATCTTTTAAATAAATGAATATTTATAAATAAATAAATATTCTAAACAAATAAACCACCAAGCAAGCTAGCTCTTTAATTAGCTTTCTAGCTCCCTCCACTTTTTCCCAGGCAGTCTCCTACACAACGAGAGGGAGAAGGATTATATAGTGCCAGTGAAGATGGTCACGTGAGGCCAAATGTACAACCCTCTCTATGTACAACCCTCTCTATGTGGTTGTAGACTTGTTAGCAGTAGGGGAAAGAGTGCACAATTATTTAGTACTCAGAAGAGTCCACCAATCATGGAAATCAACTTGCTTTTATACAAGAAGAACAAAACAACAACAGTAATTATAAAACCTGTATGGATCTTCCAACACTTTGGCATTAAGTCTTTTTAAAGATGGGTGCACAGGTCAACCCAGATCTCCCACAGGGTGCCTGATTTATTTCCTCTTTCTCTCCCCACCAAACAAATGAGGAATTCCATTTACCTTTCTAAATGTCATGGTCAGAGAAGTCCTTCCATTTTAAGCCATGTATACCTGCATCTTTGAGCTAACTCTCTCCAAACAGTTCCTAGGCTTGGCAATCCCTAGGCGCAGTCTGGAGATCTCCTGGACTGACAGCTGATCTCCTGACAACGGAGATCAGTTCCCCTGGGGAAACAAATGGCCGGCGAGGCTATGGCATTATGCCCTACTGGAGTCCCCTCTTTCCCAAACTCTGTTGGTAATTCTCGTTGGTAAGAAATATCTTTGCATTACAAGCAGAATGCAGGAGGCAAAGCACAGCCAGACATGTGTGTGTGTGTGCTGGCAACAAAGAAAACTCTGAGTCAATTCGCAGTTTCTAACTAATAAGAGGAGTCTTTATTAGTGAACTCCATTCTGGATAGAAAAGTGAAGAGATGGGTTCTCTATTCTAATCTATCTTGCTGGATGATGAGAGATGCTGTCTGCATCCCTCTGCACATGTGGTGCAAGATCGAAGGTGTGTGTAGGAATGGTGGAGAGAGGAGAAGAAGCAGGAAGGAAGGAAGGAAGGAAGGAAGGAAGGAAGGAAGGAAGGAAGGAAGGAAGGAAGGAAGGAAGGAAGGAAGGAAGGAAGGAAGGAAGGAAGTTAGTTTCCTGGCAGTAGCAATCTACACCTCAAAGGAATAGTTTCAGCAAGTAATAGTTGCTCATGCAATGAGATCTTGTTCTCCATTGAGATATTATCTTTCCTTAGAACCTGGGTTCCTCCCAGCATATTTTTCAAATCTCACCTCTCCATGCTTTTTATGCAAGCCAGACTTAACATTCTTCCACTGGCTACTTATAAGGGAAGATTTGCAAATATTCCATATAGCGAGTGGTTCTGCCCTTGTTCACAGAGGCATATAGAGACTACCGAGCATGTACTCTTTCACTGTGATTTCTATACATCCCCAAGAGACACGTTCATCAAACCCCACCTGAATGAAGCTCTATTGACCTCTGACAAAGGAAAACTCAAACACTTACTCCGTGACAAAAATTCTCAGATTACTATAGATGTAGCCACATTCCTAATAAAGGCAATGAAGATCCGAAATCTCCAAGTCACTCCAGTTTAACCATATGGACAATCAACTATAATAGTTAGTACATTTTCTACTTCCCCTACCACTATCCCTTGTGGATAGTTTTATGCTGTTTTATGTATTTATATGCCAATAAAAGTTGTTGTTGTTGTATAGTTTCAGAGTGGTAGAGAACGGTGTCCAGAGTCTTGACCCCCTCTAGCTATCTGACTCGCTGATAAGTCCTCCTCTGTCCCTGAGGCAGGAAACAGCATAAAGTCCCTCACTTCCAACAAACTCCACCCCCAAATCTCCAGGAATTTCTCACCCCAGAGTTGACAACCCTAAGCCCCATCAGCTCTTGCATCACCTGCCAATTTGATAGGCACTGATGCTCTCCCCACGCCAAGCCAAACCCCTCTGCTGCACCCACAACCCTAAAACTTCCTTTAATGAATTCAGCCCCTGGTACAGAGCGGCGCTGGAATAGAGAAATAAATAACCCTGGCCAAGGCGTTCGCAGCAGATGGTTCTGATGAAGTAATTTGGGAACTAAACAAATGCAAGTCGGGCGGCTGGCTGGGCTGACAGCTTCCCTTTAGCCACTTGACAAGAGAAAGTAATAAAATGGGGATTAATTAGGCTGTTGTTTAAACACACACGATCCTCCCAGCCAGCAGGGAAACTCATAAATCGGGATTGAGAACAAGAGGCGGGTTAATCCTCCCAGCAAAATCTTGCCAGAGCAGGGGATGGAAAGGATTTACCAAGGAGGGCTCAGCCCTTCCCTAATACCACCCTGCCTGGATTTGCACTTTTTGCTTCAAGTGGCTGGGACCGTCCTGATTGCAGAAGAGGCTGGGTGGCATTTGGACCAGCTCTGTGGATTTATTTGCGGCAAGGAAAACAGGGAGGAGTAAAGATGTGGGATAGATGGGGGGGAAGAAAAACCAAAGCAGACTGAGGAAAAACCATAAAGAAATAAGGACAGGCCAATGGATAGACAGAGAGCTAAAAAGAAACTCTGGAAAAAAATAGAGAACTGGAACAATTTTTTAAAAAATTTGCTGTCTGGATGTTCTCACCAGCATTTGATCTCCAAATAAGATATTTTCAGTAGGAGGGCATTGTGATTTTTTAAATCAAAGTGTGATTTTAACTTTTTTTTCCAGACCTCATGTGTTTTTTAACTCTTGGTTGTGGTGGAAAGTGAAGTCACATCACAGCTGATCCCACAGGGTTTTGAAGGCAAAGTCTGGAGGTGGTTTGCCATTGCCTGCTTTGACATGGGCTGAGAGAACTCTGAGAGAACTGTGACCGGCTCAAGGATACCCAGCAGGCTTCATGTGGAAGAGTGGGAAATCGAAATAATACTGGCTCCTGCAATACCAGGTAGAGCAGGGGCTGCAACCTGCAGCTCTCCAGATGTTCATGGACTACAATTCCCATCAGCCCCTGCCACCATGGCCAATCTGCAGAGCCGCAGGTTGCAGACCGCTGAGGTAGAGGCATCAAATGTATGGCACAAGTCCCCATTCCGTCTTCCAGTTCCAAAATTCATTCAGTATATAGTCCTCCAATAGAAGACATATCGGAAACTAAACTGATAAGAAATTAAACTGATCAATCTTGAGTGCTTCTTAATTGGCACTGTGTGCATTTTTTTGGTCTTTTTTTAATCTTTGTGATTAAGAGCCCCCTCCAAAGGGAGGAGGCCAATCTGTTCATGGGAATGGCAGGGCACTTCCCTGGCAGAGGGGTGAAGCCATTGCCACCACGGTCAGCATAGCAAAGGTAGGCTGGGGGTATGGCCAGGGGTGGAGCCAACATTAGTCGGTTCCCTCCCAGCCATCTGGTGCATTAAGCCAGCAGCTGCAAGGTGTGACTTACACAACCCTTTTGGGTGGCGTAAGCCTATTGGCGTTATGGGGGCTTCAGGGCAACAGGAAGACCGTCACGCTTGTGAAGCCTCCCCACGCTGTTGGGAAGCCCCTTTGGGAGCAGCAGGACCAGGCACCATGGCGCCGCAGCCAGCCATCTGACCTCGTGGATGGAGCGCCCCTTCTGCATTATTGGCCACCTTGAGTATGAAAATACGATGTTTGATCATTATAACATGGTGGCTCGAAGAGATAAACTGTGATTATGTGGGCAGGAAAAGGCAGGATGGAGTGAGAAACCCCAAAGAAAGCTTAACACACAGTGATCTCCTTCACTTTCCCTGTGAGGGGAAAGAAAAAGTCACACTGAGAGCTTTTGGAAAGCATGGGATTCTCTGATTTGAAAGTGGAGTGTCTCAGAGGGGAAAATGTGTGTGAACAGTGAAACTGAGAATCAAACCCAAGGGAATGTATGCTCAAGGCAAAGGAGACCACAAGGGTTTAAGTGGCCTGCAAGCAATGGTGGGATTCAGCAGGTTCGCAAGAACCGGTTGTTAAAATGGTGCTTGTAACCAGTTGTTAAATTACAGAGGCGTAGCTCCAAGGGGATTGGGGGGGGCATGATGCACCAGTTGCGCGCCCCTGTGGGGGTGTGGTGAGGGCGTTCCGGGGCAGGGGCAGAGGACGCACCAGTGAACCGGGCGCTTTCCCCCCTCTGTTAAATTATTTTAATCCCACCACCGGAACTCGTTGTTAAATTATCTGAATCCCACCACGGCCTGCAAGTCAACAAGTGTAGTATTGGGCAGCAAATTTTATCCAAAATATTTATTTATTTATTTGTTTTATTATTTCGATTTCTATACCGCCCCACCCCAAGGGGCTCCTGGGTTCTCCTGGGTGCTGAACTCACACACCTTTATGGTGGTAGGATGTGCCTTCCAGATGGAACCAGTTCCCTAGATAGATGCTGGTTATTTTCTGTGTCTGCAGCAAGATCAGGATTTTACTTCCCTATCTCCCCATCAAACAAACAAAAAAGAATTCTGGGATACAGGAATAAGTTAAAAAGACAGAGATATAAAACCAGGATCACACTGAGACCGACTTTGAAAGGCAACTGGTAAAATTGGGAGGGAGTTAAGAAGAATTGTGGATCTCTAAGGGTAAACACTGCCAAAATGCCAAGTCGTCACTATTAGATATAGTCCTATTGTTCTGAGTCAACTCAGCCACCAACAGTTCTGGGTCAACCAGAAGGAAGAAACAAGCCAGAATCTCACATCACCACTGATTTTCCCTTCTCTCACCAGCAGCACTTGCTAGCTGAAGCTGCTTTACTGTGGTGGGCTGCAGGTATGGCACAAAGCCAATGGGAATCTGCAGCTGTGATTATCTACCAGGTCTGCTGCCATACAGCGATGAGGTCCCATCAGGAGCTTATTACTTCTGCGAATGCAGAAACAATTTGCCGTTTTTTGCCGTCTCGATGGAGAGATCACACAGGCTATTCTCTCTGTTTTTCTTGGTATCCTGTTGCATTTGCTATCTTCCCCACCCTATGTCACAGGAGGGTTTTCTGCGGACCTAAAAAAAGATAGCTATATTGCTATAGAATCATAATGCCACAGCAACATGGGAACTACCTTTTTTTAAAGCAAGCAAAATGACCACTTGTGGCAGGACTGGAACAGCAGAATGAGGAGGTTATAAAGGCAAAATAGTACTATTATGGGTGGGCGGGTTTGACAATTCAACCTCCACATGATGGGCAACTCTGCTTTGACTCCAGCTTTTAGGAAAGACGAAGCAAAGCAAGTTTTGGATATCGCTGGAGCAAACCAGGGGAAACCAGAGAGAGAAAAATAGGAGGACAGTCTCATGTGGACACTCTCAACCAGTGGTGTACTGCCTATGGAGACATGGGGCCACCCATGACACCGGGCGCATGCCTGTGGGGGTGCCCAGCAGGTTCCTAACCACCACCCTCCCCTGCCCACCTGCCGCCCTGCCAGCCCACCCAGCTGGCCCCCTCACTTACTTTCCCTGTCCATTCCCCACAGGCTCTGAGGCTCGGTGTCAGGGAAGCTGCCTCTCGGGCAGCCTGTCTCTATGACTTTCTTAAAAGGGCAATGCTCCAAAGATTGATTAAGCAATCTTTGGAGCATTGCCCTTTTAAGAAAGTCATAGAGACAGGCTGCCTGAGTGGCAGCTTCCCTGAAGCCGAGCCTCAGAACCTGCAGGGAAAGGAAAGAATGAGTGAGTGAGGGGGTTGAGGCGCTGTGAAAGTAAGAGCTGCGGTGCTTACTCACGAGTAAGCATAACTTGGGGGGCACCTGGAGGGTTTTTTGTCTCCGGGTTCCAGTTGGACCCCATACGTCACTGCTCTCAACCCAATACCCATTTTGGTCAAGCAAACCCCCATGTGGGTGCAGCCAGTGCAACTCTTCTCGCTTTTCATCCACACTGAAAGCATGTTTAGTTGTTCCAAATGAAAATAATAGCAACATTGAAATATAGTCAATGGATGACAATGACATGGTCTTTGATGATCGCTTTGTATCCCAGCCATTGCTGATTTTCAAATAGGGTAGCAAAAACTCTATGGGCTGTCCAGTTTCATTCCCTCTTCCCTGAGTCAGATGATCAGAATAGCCTGTGCGACGTTCATTTTATGCCATGGGCACTGGTGTAGGTTTGGGGGGTTATGGCAATGTTACAAAATGACATGTATGCTGTTTTCAAAGGACTGCTTAAGGATGCAAGAGCCAGAACTGAAAAGGTGAGCTTTTGTAGGCACGCACACTTCTTCAGATTTCTGAAGTGTGGAGAACAACATTTTGTTGGTCTTAAAGGTGCCACTAGACTCAAACTTTTTTCTATGTATGTATGTTAGGAAGGCTGACCTCCAAGTGGGATCCCCTGTGTAATCATCTTTAGATTACACAGGTCAATTCTCTTGGAGAAAATAGACAAGAAGAAAAGAGTTGCTGTTGCTGTTGTTTGGATTTATACCCCACCTTTCTCAACTGCAAGGAGACTCAAAGTGGCTTACAAACTCCTTTCCCTTTCTCTCCCCACAACAGACATCTTAGGTAGGTGGGGCTGAGGTAGGTGGGGCTGAGAGAGCTCCAAAGAACTGTGACTAGCCCAAGGTCACCCAGCAGGAATGTAGGAGTGTGGAGACACATCTGGTTCACCAGATAAAGCTCTCCCATTCAGGTGGAGGAGTGGGGAATCAAACCCGGTTCTCCAGATTAGAATCCACCTGCTCTTAACCACTATACCACGCTGGCTCCTCCTTTGGAGGGTGGACTGTATGGTATTGTTCCCCACTGAGGTCCCTGCCCTCTCCAGGCTCCATCCCCAAATCTCCAGGAGTTTCTCAATCTGAATCGGGCAACACTACCACAGCATCCCCAGCTGGTGGCAGAGTGTTTGTGTGTGTGTGTTTGTGCCACAGCATCCCTGGCTGGTGGCTTGGGAGTAATGCGTGTGATAGTAGTAGTAGTAGTGTGTGTGTGTGTGTGTGTGTTATTATTATTGTACCAGGTAACTTCTAATGTATGCTTCTGAGACATGTGGGTCACCTCCCTTCAATCAAGAGCCAAACCAAAAATGGGGGTGGGGATCCAATTTTAAGAGCAAAAAGGACATTTGGGTGGGGACTACAGACTCCTCTTCACACTTTCTGCTTTTTTTCCCGGCAAACCTTTTCCCCAGTTTGGCTACTGTTCTGTATCAGAGCTGGACTAGTAGAAATGATAGGCTGCAGGGACAAGGCACTGAGAAAAAGACAATAATGCTAGGAAAAGCTGAAGGTGATAGGAAAAGCGGAAGTCCCATCATGAGGTGGATTGACTCCCTATAGGAAGCCACAGCCTTCACTTTGCAAGGCCTGAGGAAGGATGTCAATGAGAGGACAGTTTATGAGGTCATTAATTCATAGAGTTGCCATAAATCAGAAGTGGGGAGTTGAACATGCCCACTTTGCTGAACACATGAAGAACATATGAATGCACTGATGCTGCCTTATACTGAATCAGACCACTGGTCAATCCAATTCAATATTGTGAACTCAGACTGGCAGCTTCCCAGAATTTCAGGCAAAGGTCTTATCACATCTCCTTTAACTGTAGGTACTGGGGATTGAACCTGGGACTTTCTGAATGCCAAGCAGATGTTCTACATCTGAGCCGTGGAGGAAGCCTCCTTAGACTGGCGGAAAGCTCCAAACCCCTTGCTCATGATTCTGACCGACACATCTGTCCATTTCTCTAATCTAGTTTCAAAAAAGGTTCTAGAATTTCACAAATACAGTCTTCTTACCTGCCAGAATCCTGTTCAAATCAGGTCTCACGCTGAGAAGGAGAAAGCGGCATCTCCTTTGGCAACTGTCTGCCTCTCTGCTCCCCTGTTTAGGAGACCTACTTTTGGCCTCCTGAACAGTTACCTCAAAAACATCCAGTGGCTAGCCCACGGCTCATTCCCCCTTCAGGTAATTAGCTTTGTGGATCTAAAAACAGCAGCATTTGCCAGAAATCTCCCCTGAATCTACATCTTCTGGGATTGATGGCTGTGACAGGGTGACCTGCATCCATCGGCTCCCCTCCCCACTCGGTAACTTAATAATGCCCCCCTGTCTCCCCCCTTTAGCCTCAAAAACAAATCTGCGCCTCTTTGCACTAATTGAAGAAAACAGGCAGCGAGCGTCTCATAAACATGGTGTCATCTCGCATTACGCAAAATTAAAATTCTCAGCACCAGGAATTCCTAAAGAGGCTGCTTTTTTAATATCGTCTGAATCCGTTTAAGCCTGGGTAATATTGTTTAGGTTGCCATGGGAACCAAAGGCAGCTTTGTTAACCACCAGTGGATTGAAAACCAGTTTATTATTGGTGCCAGATTGACAGACTCGAAAGCTAGGGAAGCCTGCGAGGTACCTGGACAATGGCACAGCACTCATTTTGGGCAAAACAAGACGAGGCTGAACTGGGATTCTTTTTTCTTTTTTTGCTGTGAAGTCGCAGCTGACTTATGGCAACCATATAGGGTTTTCAAGGGGTTTGCCATTGCCTGCCCCTGTATCATGCCCCAAATACTAACCAGGGCCATCTCTGCTTAGCTTCTGAGATTTGATGCAATCAGACTAGCCTGGGCTATCAAAATCAGAGCCAGGACTTAGTGATTTTGAAAAATCAAATAAGGACTTAGTGATTTTGAACAATCAAATAAGCAGACAGTTTCCACACAGCCCAAGTGCAAATTACTCAAGTATTGAAAGCTCTATGCTTGCTCCCGCACTCTGAAGCCAAACCCTACCCTCAAAAGCAACATTCTCTCATTGGAGGGCAGCCAAGTCGGAAGGCCTGGAGTCTACCACTTTACCCCAAGGAGAGCTTGTGTTTGGGCCACACCACAACAGATAGCTTTTCCTGAAGTAGTCAGTGGTCTTTGCACAGTGGTACACAGATGGTCTATGACCAGCAGTCTGATCTGTGCTGGCACAGATGCCCATAGTCAAATCTTTAGACCAGTCTTATGTTGTGGTCATCAATTCTTTTAAAAACCTGTCGGAATGCCATTTGTTGGGACTCAAAGATCCCAGAGATGGAAACCCGTTGGTTCTGGCTGAGAATTTTTTTGAGGGAGGAGTAGCATTTTGATTTTGGAGATGTCTTTCACTGCCACCGTCTCTGGAAAGTAGCCTTGAGGCTCCAGAAAAGGAAGGCAGAATGTCTGGGATGCAATTAAGCCATCTTTTTTTAAAAAAAGGTTACTCACTGGCATTTCTTCAAGGAAACACCCCCATTTACTAGTTTTTCACTGATTTGAGAAGGTTTTGAATGAACATGCCTGCAGAAGATATTTGTAGGACCAGACAAAGCTCATTCCCATAACCTTTAAAGACCTCCTTTAAAGGAGCAGCATTGGCCAAGTGGTTAAGAGCAGGTGCATTCTAATCTGGAGGAACCGGGTTTGATTCCCCGCTCTGACGCTTGGGCTGTGGAGCCTTATCTGGGGAATTCAGAATAGCCTGTCCACTCCCACACACGCCAGCTGGGTGTCCTTGGGCTAGTCACAGTTCTTCTGAGCTCTCTCAGCCCCACCCACCTCACAGGGTGTTTGCTGTGAGGACGGAAGGGCAAGGAGATTGTAAGCCCCTTTGAGTCTCCTACAGGAGAAAAAGGGGGGATATAAATCCAAACTCTTCTTCTCCTGACTTTTCCTCTCTTGCCTCTGTATGCTAATACATTTGTATTTCCGATTTTTCATCCTCGTCCACCTAAAAGGTCCAACAACATGCTTCTGTACATTCTTGCTAGCACTTATTCCTGTAGGGATGCAGCATTCCAGGGGATTCTTGGAGATTCTTGGGGATTTCCCGGAATTACAGGCCATTTCCAGATCAGTTCATCTGGATGCTTTGGAGGGTGAACTGTATGCTGTTTTACACAGCTGAGGCCCCTATCCTCCCTGGGTTCCATCCTCAGATCTCCAGGAGTTTCCCAAACTGAAGGTGTCAACCTTACACTCAACACCGTGAACCTGGCAGTTGTATATTCCTGTCAACTGACTTTCAGAATACCTGTGTGACACCATCTCATTCTTCAGTACCCATTGCATATGAGAATTCTGTGACTAGACATCTTTATTCTCATCTGTGCAGAAAGACATCTGAAGACTTCTTTATCACCTTGAATGATATCTTTCCTTTCTTGTCTCTGTCTTTCCTCTCCTCCACTTCAGTAGTTTCTTTTTCAGGTCTTTTGAGGAAGGGTCCTGTTTAATTTATTTAACCACTGAAATCCCACTTTGCTACTGATAAGAGAATACTAAAGGCAACTCATGTCAGGCTACATCATTACAATCATGACACTAATAAATAGAAAAACCTAGCAGCAAATAAAACAAGTCAAACACACACACGTGTGCGCATAGGTGTAGCTACAATGGGGACATCTGGGGACAAATACTTGGAGTGTTGAGGTATAAAAGAGTACGGAGTTCATTTGTGAATTTAGCATATTTTTAGTGTTTTTTCATTTTTGGCCTGCAGGGGACGCAGTTTTTAGGCTATCGGCACCAAAATCTCAGGCTATTGTCAGGTGATGATACCTGTCTCCTGATGATACCAGTCACGTTTGGTGAAATTTGGTCATGGACCCCCAAAAGGGGTGCCCCCATCCCCCATTGTTTCCAATGGGAGCTAATGGTAGATGGGGCTACCATTTTGAGAGTCCATAACTTTGGACCCTAGACAAACTTCACCATACTTGGCTGGTTTCATCAGGAGAGTCTCTTGAAGATAGCCTAAAATTTTTTGGTACTGTTAGCTTAAACATTGCTCCTCTGACAGGCACCCTCAAATTTCCCCCAGGTTCTCTCGTTAAATCTACCCCCTTTGGAATGGATTTAAAGGGAGAATCTGGGCTCCCTAGATTAAAATAACATTGAAAGTATTGTTGAAGGCTGGTTGTTGTGGGTTTTAAAGGCTGTGTGGCCGTGGTTTGTTAGATCTTGTTCCTAATGTTTCGCCTGCATCTGTGGCTGGCATCTTCAGAGGTGTATCACAGAGAGAAGTCTGGTAGTGTACACAGATACAGGTGAAACATTAGGAACAAGATATACCACACAACAGAAACCCACAATAATGGCATTAATGATGCTGTTTAGGGGGTGGGTAGAGTCGACCCTGAAACGGCATCCACTTTCAATATTGTTTAAATAGGAACCCAGAGTCTCCCTTTGGAATTGAATTGAAAGGAATCTGGGCTCTCTAGTTTAAACAACATTAAAAGTGATGCTGTTTCACGGTTGATTCCCCCCTTTCAAAAAAAAAGCATCATTTTCAATGTTGTTTAAACTTGGGAAACCTGGATGTGTTCAGATTTGTGTGTTGGGGCATGTTCTATAATGTGATGGTGATTTTGAGATGACCTGGTTAAAAAAAATGTTGTTTAGTCGTGGTGGGGGAGCGAGGCTGCCCATATTGGTGATCCCTCCAATTACTCCGTCTGGCTCTCAGACACATGGCACCAAAATCCTCTAGAATCCAAGGCCTCTTTCTTGGCCTCCAGTCCCTTAGATCCAGGGAATGTGGTAAGGCAAAGGAGGTAGAAGGCATTTGTCCTCGAAAATGATAACCCCATGGACTTTTTGGAACTGATATGAAAAGTTATTGTGTTGCCTTGAATGCATCATGTTTGAATACAATATTCCGTGTTCCTTGCACTGCAGTTTTACCAATTCAAACACCATTCTCAAGCTGTTTTTAGTCATGAAAGATTATTTATTAAGGATATAGGTATGCTGCCTCTCCAGACCTAAGCAATTCATTTTTATTTATTTACTTTGTTTGTACCATGCCTCACATGCCAGTGGGAACCCAAAGTGACCCGCATTGTCCTGCTCTCTTCCGTTGTATCCCCACATTAACAACACTTTGCAACAGGTTCAGCTTTGAGTGTTTGACTTGCACAAAGTAGTCCCTTCAGGGAGTGATAACACCAGTGTTATAACACCATGGTCCCTCCAGGATGGTGTTATAATACCACTATTACACCAACATGGTCTCTCCAGGTAGTGATAACTTGCCAGTGTTATAACTTACATGGTCCTTCAAGGATGGTGTTATAACACCAGTGTTAACACCATCATGAAAAAAAGAACCATGTTTACTGAGTGTTATCACCTGGAAGACCATGTTGACCTATGGTATTATAAGCACCGTAATGTTCTAACACCATGGCCTCAAAGGTGATAACTGTTGCTATAACACTGGAGCCTCCAGAATGGTGTTATAACAGTGTTTATAAGACCATGGCCTCCAGGATGGTGTTACCGTACCTTGACGCTGGAGTGGTGTTATAACACCAGTGTTATAACACTGTGGCCCTTCCAGGACGGTGTTATAACACCAGTGTTATAACACCATGGCCCCTCCAGGATGGTGTTATAACACCAGTGTTATAACACCACGGTCCCTCCAGGATGGTGTTATAACACCAGAGTTATAACACCATGATCCCTCCAGGGTGGTGTTATAACACCATGGCCCCTCCAGGACGGTGTTATAACACCATGGCCCCTCAAGGATGGTGTTATAACACCAGTGTTATAACACTATGGCCCTTCCAGGACGGTGTTATAACACCAGTCGCCCTTAACTGCAGGCCCTTCAGGGCCAGTGTTATAGCACCGACGGCACTGTTTATGACTCAGGATGTTGCTGGGTTGCCAGCACCAGCGTTATAGGTGGTATTTGTAAAAGCCAGTGTTATAACACCATGGCCCCTCCAGGATGGTGTTATAACACCATGGTCCCACCAGGATGGTATAACACCAGTGTTATAACACCATGGTCCCTCCAGGATGATGTTATAACACTGGTGTCATAACACCATGGCCCCTCCAGGATGGTGTTATAACACCAGTGTTATAACCATAACCCTCAGGGCGGTGTTTAACACCATGGCCCTCCAGGATGGTATTTTAACACAGTGTTTATATACCATGGCCTCCAGGATGGTATTTATAACACCAGTGTTGCAACACTATAGCCCTCAGGGCCCGGTGTTATAACACCGTGTTATTGCGGCCCTTTGGGGCGGTGTTTATAACGCGGTGTTGCCGACATATGGCTTGCTCCAGGGCGGTGTTATAACGCCAGATTTGTAACACCATGGTCCCTCCAGGGATAGTGTGTTATAAAGCCAGTGTTGCATCAACATGGCCCCTCCAGGGATGGTGTTATAACACCATGAGATTACACTCAGGATGCAGTATAACACCAGTGTTATAACACCATGGTCCCTCCAGGATGATGTTATAACACTGGTGTCGCCAACGCATGGCTCTCCCAGGATGGTGTTATAGCTTGCCACCAGTGTTATATAACACCATGGCTCCCCTCAGGATGAATTATTGTTATAACGCACCATGATCCCTCCAGGCTGGTGTTATAACGCCATAAAGCTACTCCAGGATGGTGTTATAACGGCGGTGTTATAAACACCATGGTTCTCCAGGATGGTGTTATAACACCAGTGTTATAACACCATGGCCCTCGAAGGATGGTGTTATAACACCATGGCCCCTCCAGGATAATTGTTATAACACCAGTGTTACAGTAACACCATGGTTCCCTCCAGGATGGTGTTATAACACCAGTGTCATAATACCATGGCCCCTCCAGGATGGTGTTATAACACCAGTGTTATAACACTATGCCCCCTCCAGGGTGGTGTTATAACACCATGGCCCCTCGAGGATGGTGTTATAACACCATGGCCCCTCCAGGGTGGTGTTATAACACCATGGCCCCTCGAGGATGATGTTGCCTAACACCATGGCCCTCCCAGGGTGGTAGGTAAAGATAACACTCAGTGTCATAACACCCATTTAGCCCTCCAGGATGGTGGTATAAACACAACTGTCATAACACCATGGCCCCTCCAGGATGGTGTGTTATAACACCAGTGTCATAACAACACCATGGCTCCCCTCTCCAGGATGGTGTGTTATACCACGCAGTGTTATAACACTACAGCCCCCTCAGAGCGATTGTTATAAACACCGCTAGCCCCTCAAGGATGGTGTTATAACACCAGTGTTATAACACCATGGTCCCTCCAGGATGGTGTTATAACACCAGTAAAGTTTGTAACACTCATGGCCTTCCAGGACGGTGTTGCAGCACCCAGTGTTATAACTTTTACTATGGCTCTTTCCATAGGAATGATTGTTATAACTTGCCGGTTTTTACTAACGCCATGGTCCCTCCAGGATAGTGTGTTATAAAGCCAGTGTTACTCTTACCATAGCCCCCTCAGGATGGTGTGTTATAACACTCATGGCTCCCTCCAGGGATGGTGTGTTATAACACCATGGCCCCTCCAGGATGGTGTTGCAGCACCAGTCAGGCGCAACACCATGGTCCCTCCAGCTGGTGTTATAACACCAGTGTTATAATACCATGGTCCCTCCAGGATGGTGTTATCCTGGTCCTGTCCGTCAACTGATCCGTCTGGCATCCGTCCGTCATCCTCAAGTCGTCCCATCCTTCCTTCCTTCCTTCCTTCCTTCCTTCCTTCCTTCCTTCCTTCCTTCCTTCCTTCCTTCCTTCCTTCCTTTCTTTCTTTAAGAAATCAAAACCCGTTTTGGAGAATTTTTGGGAGGCTATGATTATAGAATAGAGAAGTGACAAATGTGAATCGGTAAGAGGTAGATTTGCAGGAAAATCATGTTTTTGTCCATTCCTCTTATAAATCAACGGAGGTATATTCAGGTTGAAATTGCAACCATTGACTGTGAGATTTCTGTTTTCAGTTTACTGAATTGAGCTTTACCTAGTTACTGGGTCAACCAGTGAGGAGCTATGGGATACATGCAAACCTTCTACCTGCTCAAAAAAGAGAAAAATCTATCTGCACTCAAAACAGAGACAAATGGGGCTGTTTTGATTGGAGGTAATACAATAAAGAGATAAATAAGCAGTGTTGTCAACTCATAGGACTGCCTGTCTGCATGACAGTGGCATGTAAATTATGTGTAGATGTTGTGTATTTATAAATATTGCATATGAGCACTGCAAATGGTCTGTGCTCTCTCTCTCTCTCTCTCTCTCTCTCTCTGTGTGTGTGTGTGTGTGTGTGTGTGTGTGTGTGTGTGTGTGTGTGTGAGAGAGAGAGAGAGAGAGAGAGAGAGAGAGAGAGAGAGAGAGAGAGAGAGAGAGTGAGAATTAGGGGACTGGCTTCCTGAATGCTTCCTGTTTACCTTGTTGACTGACTGAATGCATCCTGTTTATGTGAGAATCTCCTTGGGGTAGAAAGATCTACTCATTTTCATGGTAGTTGGATAAGAATCTTTCTAGATGCTACAGCATTCAGTTATTTCAAAAGGTTTGTGAGTCTTTATTTGTCTATAAAAAAGAAGCTCGTCCTTCTGAAATTTAGCAGGGACGATCCTTTAGATGACAGCGCAATAGCTTTTATCCTAACTGGAAGGAAAACAAAGATGTTAACAGTTGGAAATGTGCTTTGAATTTAATTGCATGTAAAATGGGGGGGGGGGGTTGGTCTCAAATTTGGCACACACAATTCTGTGGGTCAAGGATACAATCACTGCATATTTTATTCAAGACAGGTACAGGACTATGAAGTTAGTAGAAATACTTTTCTCAATGAAACCAATGAAAACAGAATCAGATGGATTAGCTCATTTGTGATTATTTCCATTCATTCTCCTTTTCAATAGCCCTTTTCATTCATCTTGTAACAAGTTTATATACAGTACTGTACATGAATGGTGGAGCATACAAGAGAACAAAGGGGAAAGGGACCCATAAAAGTTACTTCTCAATAATAAATTTATGCAGATATCTACTTGTAAACACTAAATGTGTACATTCTCATTTGAGTATACAAAGACAGGGGAAATGGGTACGACTTTCACATCAGTGGAGATTTTAATGGGTCCCTTGCTCGGCCCTTTTGGGAGCCAGTTAAGATGGTTCTTTTGGGGAAGGCCTAAATGAAGTTAATAGTTTTGCCCTAAGCAGTGAAAAAGAACCAATGTAAATGAACCATTAAGGGGAGCGAAATGAAACAAGATTTTTCATTGTTTCTGTTAACTGATGCTTTTGTTTTGTTTAAAGAAAATAATTTTAATTAGTGTTATATTGAATATCTCCAGTCTAGGACATTTAAAGTGAGATGAATTGTGGGAGGAGTTTTCATGGCTACTGTTGTCTGTTCTACTTGTTTTATTCCATTTTTTTAAAAAAACATTTTAGTTAACTAGTTTTCTGATATTGTTTTCTTCCTTTCAGAAGTTTGGGTGGACTTTGGCTATCAAACAAAACTAGAAAAAGTGGACACATTGATGTAAATTCCCCTGCACAGTAAAACAGGTCAATGGCTTGCCAGAGAGACCAGGTCACATTGTGATTCAGAATAATTCTGCAAAGATTACAGGATATCTGGGAATTATTATTCCCTCCTCCATTTTATCTTCACAACAATCCTGTGATAGGTTAGACTGAGAGAGTGGAGCAGGCCCACTGAGCTCTCATAGCAGAGTGATAATTTGAATCTGAGCCTCCTAGATCTTAGTCTAAGAACAACACCACACTGTCTGTGACATGCGATTTCTTTTTAACTACCCCCATCATAAATGTTGCCTTAAACGCTAGTATGTACGCACGTGCCATCAAGTGGCAACCGACTTACAACAACCCCGGCAAAGGGCTTTCAAGGCAAGCAAGAAGCTCAGGAAGTTTGCCATAGCCTTTCTCTGCAGAGCCTTCCTTTGAAATGATCTTGCTTAGCTTTCAAAATCTGACAAGATTGGGGTACACCATACAATTCCACGTTCCCTTTAAGCCCCAGCAGAAAAAGAAAAAAATGCAACCAGTTTGCTTGTTCCCTATCAGACTGGTGGGGGCATTTCTAACTGGGCAAACCATTGTGGGGGAGAGTAGTCCAGAGTGGACCTTTCTGTGGCTGCATTCTGGGACCATATTGCACATTTAGAAATCTAATCCTGGACTTTAGCAAGTCCAGAAGGGAGAATTCACTTCCTCGATATTTTTTTTAATCAAAATTTGTCACTCTTTGTCAAAGAGAACCCAGCCCAATGGGAAAATGTCTCTGCTCCTCCGACTGCCTGGAAGGAGCAGGGAGTTATTGTGATGTTCCTGCTGAGCCCTGACCTAAGCCTGGGAAGGGTAATTCCCTAAGCCTGGGAAGGGTAATTCCTGCTGAGCCCTGACCTAAGCCTGGGAAGGGTAAAAGTGTACCAGCGGGATTAAAAGGTGTTAATGAAACAAGACTTGAGGCCACCTCAAAGGCGGCCGGGGCTCTGCTCCATGAAGCCGCCTTGTTTAGTCAGGGTTTAGTCAAAATGCAGCAGTCCCAGCTTAAGAGAGGGCCTGTTTACTCAGCGCTGAGCTCTGAAATCCATCCACAGTGGCCTGAAATATTGAAGTGGAAGGTTGAAAGCTGTTCTCCAGATTGCAGGCCAGAGCCAGCGCGAAGAATGAAGGGACCCTCAAAAGACAACAATGCTCCCTTTTCATTTCCAGACGTTTTTATTTGATCCTGCCTACAATAGCAGTGAGGCGAAGGAAGGTCTCGAGAGGAAAATCCCTCCCTTGGCCTTGGCTCTTGAAAGCCCCAATAAAGCAACATAGATTAAGACTGCATCTGAATCTTCCATCATTCCAGTAGAGAGAGAGGCCAGTCTGGGAAACATATTTAGACCTCGAAGATCAGGGAGGTGACAGTGCAAGATGGCTGGGCCTCAATGCCACTGAGTCCATCTAAATAATAGCACAGTGTCTCCTCAGGATGTCAGATGCGGGTTCCCAACAGCACTTGAATCAGGATCCTGTAGGTCTTAAGACACCTTGGTCACTTAGCCACCCAGAAAAATCCAGTGAACTCCTGGACTTACCTTTGGTGGCACCTTTGCAGGACATTCCTGACCCCAAAAGGGCTTTAGAGGAATCTTCTGCGTCACTGGGCTCACACACACTTCTATACCCCTTATGTGTGTAAAGTTCTGTCAAGACACAGTCAATTTGTGGTGACTCAGTAGGAGTTTCAAGGCAAGAGGCTTACAGAGTTGGGTTGCTACTGCCTTCCTCTGTATAATGACCCCAGCATTTCTTGGTGGTCTCCCATTCCTGTGCATAATGACCCTAGCATTTCTTGGTGGTCTCCCATCCAAGTATTAGTCAGGACCATCTCTGCTTAGCTTCTGAGATGTGACAAGATTAGGCTAGCCTGGGCCTTAGCAGCACTAAAAAATAACAGCTCTACTTTAGACTGGTCTAATTCATTGAAGACAGGGTTATCAATGGCTATTAGTTGCAATGGCTACTAGCCATGTTTGATATGTTTATCTAGTCCAGTGGTGGTGAACCTTTGGCACTCCAGATGTTATTGACTTCAATTCCCATCAGCCCCTGCCAATTGGCCATGCTGGCAGGGGCGGATGGGAATTGTAGTCCATAACATCTGGAGTGCCAAAGGTTCACCACCAAGGATCTAGTCCCTTCAGTACTGGAGGCAGTATGCCTCTTTACATCAGTTACTGGTGGGCTTCCTAGAGGCAGACTGTTGACTGCTGTGTGTACAGAATGCTGGACTGGGGAAGGCAAGAGCAAACCACCCATAAATGTAGTCTGCCTAGTAAATGCCATGATGTGGCATGATGCCATGGGTCAGTAATGACCTGGTGCTTGCACAGGCGCTACCTTATCAGCTTCACAATGGGGCAAGTAATATCATCCACCCGGACTGTTTTTGGATTAGAATAGTGCTGGGGTCAGGAGTTAGGAGCCCCTCATCCCCACATGCTGCAGTTCTCAGCCAATTTGGGCCCCTGTGGTCCTTTATGAAGCAGTTTCCAACAGCTTCCAAGTGGCTTCGGGGAAAGCAAGATGCGTCTGAGGGAAAAACAGTAATGTGCAGTTTGGTTCTGGGACAGTCCCAGGAAGCTCTGGCTTCCTGGGGTTGTTTCAGATTGAAAAAAATGGTACAGGGAGGATCTTAACGGTTAACCCAACCTCCTTAGGCCCAATCCAAAGTGGGCTCTCTCACTCATGGGTTAAAGATAAACGAAATGGAGAGCTCTGTATACCCAACTCCCAATATCTTGTGCAGCTGAGTTATGAGACATGATGTTTTCTATGCTAGCTGCAGAACTCCCTTCTCACAGCTTTTCACCTTGCTCCTAGTCCCTTCAGTTTAAAGCACCAGGCTCAACCTTTTCTTGTTCAGCTACGTGCTTTGTTGACCGTTTTTAAAAGGCATCGCTCCTCACTATTATCTGTTTTTCCCCCTCTCTGCTGTGAAAATTTGCTGAGTGAACATGAGGAAGTCGTTCACTCTTTGCAGCCTGTTCTTCTTCACAGGATTTCTGTTGCGAGAATCAAATGCAGTTTAGGTGACTGAATCAAATGGAGGAGGAGAGAATGATAGAAACTATATTGTCAAAGGCTTTCACAGCCGAGATCAGCTGGTTGTTGTGGGTTGTGGTCTATGGTCTGGTAGTTTATGCTCCTAACGTTTCACCCACATCTATGGCTGGCATCTTCAGAGACATGTCACAGAGATATCTGTTTCTCTTTGTGGAACATATCTCATCATGACATACCTCTGAAGATGCCAGCCATAGATGCAGGCAAAACGTTAGGAGCGAAAATTACCAGACCCCAGCCACACAGCCTGGAAAACTCACAACAGCCAAATGATGTAAACTACTTTGTTTTTCAACTGGAGAGAAAAATGAGGTATAGCAATCTAAGTAAATAAATAGAGACATTGTGGAGAGCCAGTCTTGACCATCTGTCATGTTGACATTTGATTTTTAAAAAAATGCCTGATGGATTGATTTGCTTTTATTGTAGATTTCACTTAGAAGTTGTCCAAATCCACACATCTGAGAGGCAAAATAGACTGGTTTTTTAAAAAAACAAACCAACCACAAATTCTTTATCAAAGACCGCACAAAGATCACATGGTCAAAGGTCACCCTTAAGCCCTAGATAAAATAAGTTGTGGAAACCAAAATACATTTAACTGCATGTTCCACAAAGTATGTATTTTGACAATTTGTTGTTTATGGATAAGAAAGTGAGAATATGTTGCAAGCTGCTTTGAGGCTCCCCCTTCCTGAAGATGAAATCTAAGAAATCCAGATCCATGGGGGAATGTGCCTTATACTTATATGTCGATGCATTTACAGTTCATCATTTTGGTTACAATTTGGTTACCAATAACAAGCACAGTTTACAGTATTAAACTTTCAGTCAGAGGCTTTTATATAGCTTTAGTTAACAGAACATTGAACTACATCTTTTCTCAGCAGAGTTACAGTCTCCAACTATTCACTTTTAGAATGTTCGCTGAGCTCTCCCAGAATTCCGTGCCTGCTGCATGCAAGGCTGTCAAACAGAACAGTTTCAAGTCAAACGATGAACAGAAGTGGTTGCCACTGCCTGCCTCTGCATAGCGACCCTGGAGTTCCTTGGAGGTCTCCCATCCAAGTAGACTTAGCTTCTGAGATCTGATGAGATTGGGCAGTCCTGGACCAGCAGGATCAGGGATCCTCATAGGTTGACACTTCTCAGTTTCAAAGATTGGAGATTCTGAACACTGGGAATGCGAGAGAGAAAGTTTGCCTTTAAGTTCCCAAGTTCTTTTCTGCCAGGGTTGGTTTAAGGTATTTTCTCAAGGAAGGTAAATCCATCCCCTCCTTAACCCACCCCAGAAGAGGGGTGGGTTCAGGTGTGGATGCTGGTCTCCCCTCCCCACTTTCTGCAGATGGCTAGGAGTGAGTCAAACTCCTCTAGAGGATCCACAACGTTTTCACTGCATTCCTCCAGGAAGTCACTTTGGTGGGGGGCCAAAGAACCAACCCTACTCTTTACATTGCATGCTCTGTTCAAAATGCAGGTGGGGCTAAGTTCCCAGGCAGTGGGTGATTCAGTGAGCACTCCCCAGTCAAGCGTAGCAGTTTCGGGAAATGCCTTTCTAAGTCCACTGTGCAGAACAAAATAGAATGTCAGAAAGCAGCTGTTATCTGAAAGCACTTGATCTTCAATGGAGAGAGGGGAAACACAGTTCTTAAAAGGATGTCCTCCAAATGCCTGATTTGGGTTGGGGATTGGGATGCTGGGTCAAAGGAAGGAGAAAGGCAAGTTGATGCCTTGTGAGTCAACTACTGCCCTTTGGAGGTTAAGTGCCCTTTAAGTCAGCCAAATGCACGATCAGAGGGAAAGTGTGATTCGAAAGCCCAGACTTCGGTTCAGTAGTATGGGACAGCTTGTCTTCAGTGTTCTCGAGTTTTTTTTTATGGAGGGGAACGTGCGTGAGGGGAGGAAAGCAGTCCGCTGCTTCCATTCAGACAGTCAGCAGACCAAGTGAGGAATGAACGGTCTCCTGGGGCGGGGTAGGGAGCTCGTTTCCCCTTCTCTTTGGAAGGTAAATTTGAGTAGGCATCTTTTTCTGCAAACCAAAGGAATGCAGAACCATCTTTTTGCCTTCTCCCTTGCTTCACTGGGCTGCTTTATATCTCCATATGGGATCAGCCAATTCCATATTAAGTATAATGCTGCTGTTTACTGTATTTTTAATTAAATAGTGAATAAAAAATAGCTTCCAAAGAGGTGCTAGCAAAGAATACACCTCCACCCCCCAAATTATTTATTTTAAAAGCCAATTTACAAATATCCATTATTTTACTTTGTCTTCCTTTGTGTTTTTATTACATTCACATGAAAATCTGGAACAGGTAAGTAAATGTTGACAAGTCTAGGACAACTTTGTGAATGTTCAAAAACTCAAAGATGCTATGAATGTTGATGGCTACCTTAATGCATAACATAGTAGAGTATAAGAATAGGGCCAATTATAACTGCTGCTGTGCTAGGCAGCAAGGAAACATTTCCTTCGGTGCAGATTTCTATACTGATGTGCTCTGTGTTACAGCTCTGTGTACAGAACTAGAGGGTGAGTTTATTCTAGCGTAATACACTATTACTCAAAGATCTTGTGTATCTACCCCAGGGGCATAGCGTCAAGGGGTTGGGTGAGTGACACACTGGGCATGCGCCGATGCGTAGGTGTGGTGTGGGCGTTCTGGGGCAGGCAGGGACATGGCAGAGGCGCAGGGCGCTGATCTACCCACTCTTATGCATTCTCACTCAGCGGGTAAGTGTAACCTCAGCTTGTGGGTTCTGTGGGGCAGTACTTGGAATGAGTTGCAACAACAATTTTTAAACAACAAAATGGTTTACTTTTCTTTACAATTAACACTTTTTAAAGCATCAACATTTAGCGATTCAATCTGCTATCCTGTTCAGGTTGCATTTCAAGTCCCTTCTATTTTACAGTCTACTGATATTGCTAGAAGTCCAAATTCTTCTTTGCAAGTTGGCTGGCTCTGGAAGACTCCAAGGGCTTGGATGAACAGGTTGCAAACATTGATGAAGGTCTCCAGGAGAACTCTCCCATTGTTAACCACAAAAAGAAACCCTGAAACAATAAACTCCAACATTTTCAAATTACAGCAAAACAACAACTATTCCAGTGGTTTCCCAACAATGTGAAATTACCTTAACAAGGTGTTAAGGGGCTTACTCCTAGAAATCAAGGTCCGAAGTCTGGTAAGCCCTTGTTCTTCTGGGCAAAGAGCTCTTCTTTCAGCCTCTCTGCTGCTCAGGAGTCTCCACCTCCTTACTGGGTCAGCCCATTCTGGAGCCACAGCCCATTCTGGGCATGGGGTTAGCATTCTCCCCACCTAAAATTCTGTCGTTCCACAGGAATACATTTCAAATGTTCAGAGAATGGCTGGGTGCAACCACACCCAGAGATTCCTGTATCTGGGAGGAACTGGGTTTGGTGCATCTGAATGCAGAACATGGTATGTTTCCTTGCACGGATTACCAGACATTTTTTTCCCAGGGCAGCTGCCAGGTTTTGAGCTTTCCAGCAAATGTTGGTACTCTTCAGTTGGTGGTTGGGAGAAGGACCAGGAGTTGCATTTGATGGATCCCTCCTTCATGCAACTGGCAAAATGAATCATGGGAACTTTGAGATCTCCTTGCATGCATCTCTGGAGAACTTGCATGCATAACAGGCGTGGGCCTCATGGGGATCAAACCCCAACTTGAGGGCACCACTTTCCACAGGGGCAATTTGGCTGTTGCAAATCCTAAAGCTTGAAACCCCACACGCTACTGACTTGCAATTCCT
This sequence comes from Sphaerodactylus townsendi, assembly GCF_021028975.2. Lineage (NCBI taxonomy): Eukaryota > Metazoa > Chordata > Lepidosauria > Squamata > Sphaerodactylidae > Sphaerodactylus > Sphaerodactylus townsendi. The sequence continues at coordinate 153,873,645 of NC_059427.1, read as the reverse complement.
CAGAAACTGGATCGTGGGCAGAGTGCCTTTAGAATGGGTTTTAACATCAATGTTTAATCTTTGGTTTGCCTTTCTTTTCAATTCCGCTTTTAGAACATCAGCATTTTACGTTCTGCCGTTCAAGGTCCTGTTGGGGTTGCATTTCAGGTTCCTTCTCTATGCAGTCTACTGATATTGCTAAGTCCAAATTCTTCCTTTACCAAGTTGGCTGGCTCCTATGAAGACTCCAAAGGGCTTTGATGAACAGAGTTCGTGACATTACGAAGGTCTCCAGGAGAACTCTCACCCATTATAACCACAAAAGAAACCACTGGAAACAATAGAAATCCAGCAGTTTGTGGCCGTAAAACAACAACTACCTTCCCAATGGTTCCTCCTAACACATATTGAAATTACCCTTAACAAGGTGTTAAGGGCTTATAGAAATCAAGGTCCAAGTCTGGTAGCCTTGTTCTTCTGCAAAAGAGCTCTTTCAGCCTCTGCTGCACCTAGTCCTCCACCCCCCTTACTGGGTCAAGCTATTTCCTAGACCCAACCCATTTATTCTGGGCATGGGGGTTACATAAGCATCTGCCTGGACAGGACCACTTTAGACTGTAGGTCTCTAGGCTCACAAAAACATTCCTTCTCTCTATAAATAACAAGAGTGCCAGTGAGAAAATTTATCTCTGACACATTGGTTTTCTCTGTGTAGGAATCTAAGAGAGAGAGAGAGAAAGCGACATTCAATCACGTACCACAGTTAGGGTTGCCACCCTCCAGAGGGCCTCCGAAGATCTCCAGACCACAGATCAATTCCCCAGCAGAAAATGGATGCTTTGGGGAGTGGATTCTATGGCATTATACCCCGTTGATATCCCTGCCCTTCTCAAACTCTATCTTCGGTAACATCTGGTAAATTGCCTTAAGGTCTGGCAATCACAGAAGAAGTATGGGGGCCATATGGTGCCAGGAGGCAAAAAACCCCTTTGGGTGCCACCCCTGGCACGGAGCCCCGCTTACTCGTGAGTAAGTCCTGCTTACTCACGAGAGGCTCCAGCCCCACTTCCTGGCCCAGCAGCCATGGTGCAAGAGAAACTCACACAGTTGCTGTTGGGCTGAGAAGAGGGGCTAGAGCCCGACTACCATGAAAATGGCGGAGGGCTTACTTTCGTAAAGTGCTTGTTTTTTTTTTTTATAAAGCGCTTACTTGTGAGTAAGAGCAGGGGTCAGCCCTTCTTCTCAGCCCAGCAGTCATAGCACGAAAGAAACTCATGCAGGCACAGCAGTTGTTGGGCCAGAAGGCATCTGATCACACGTGGGGGACACACAACAATTTGGTGCCCCCATGTGACCACATTAGTTGCGCCTGGGGACATGGGCAAATATGCCACTGCCTAATCACAATCTGAAGTGGTGCAGCCCAGCCATGGGTTAGTAACATCTGTGAGATCCAGACCTTCTTTGATTCGAAAGAGGTCCAAATAATTTTGGGAGGCATGGAAAAGCTCCGGTTTTCCAGGCTGTGTGGCCATACTCTAACAGTTTTTGCTCCTAACATTTCATCTGCATCTATGCCTGGCATCTTCAAAGGCATGTCATAGTATGATGGGTTTTCTCTCTGTGGCACAGTGTGGAGTGCTTGTGTGGTGGGGTACATGTTTTGTTCACTTTACAGGGGTGTGTGGCACATTTGCATGTGTCTGGGTAGAGTTCATTTACAGTTGTATTATCAATCACATTCACAACTGGATCTTCTTTCTCCCCTCCTTCTCAAAAATCCAGAAGATCAAAAATGTGCTGGTTTCTTCAGGTAATCTCATGATCACAGCTACCACTGCTCATATCAACCACAGTATTTGATTCCAGCTGTGAAAGCCTTCAAAAAAATAGTTTAAAAGTTTTTTAAAAGCTGGTCTTGTCTAAGACAGAGGTCATGTCATTGATGAACTGATGGACCACAGACACCATCAGGCCAAAAGCAGAAGCAAATAAATATAGCAATCAAACTGAGAGCGCCACATTGCAGTAAGATGCTACCACGGAAACAGACAGCAATGGACATAGTGACACTGCAACTCAATTTCATTCCAACATGGTTGATGTTGATTGGTATCACTTGGGCTGGTGACAGAAAGCCATTTTCTCCCCAGAGAGTTAAAGGGGGTGCAAAAAAGGAATCACCACCCCCGCTGCCTTCTCTGAATAGGATTCACTGCTCACAAGGATTTCTCTAGACAGGTTCTCCAGGTTTTTGTTTCAAAAGCCTATGAAACCTGTTTGACCAGGGGGAACTGTAGGACAATGGGTAGACACTGGAAGAGGAGCAAAACCTCCATCAAACCATTTTCAATAGTCATGAAAAGAAGGATCTATTTCTAAGAGCCTAGTTCACATATTATAACAGCCCCTGTGTCCTGTTCTTCAGACTTGCAACAGAAGTCCTCTTCTTGGAACGTAATTCCCAGGCATGTGAAGGAAAATAGAACACAGGGGCCAATTACGCATGGTGAGGATCCAGCAATTTCAAATAGAATTGGCTGGGGAGTTGTCGTTTCAGGGTATATTTGGAATTATTAACCACCACCCTGTTTGCAGCAGGGCAGGCATTACCTATCAGCTGGCTTTTTGCTTGTGTCGGGGGGGAGGCGATGTTCCGTGGGTTCCCTATTACGCTTGCGTGCTTTAATTTTTAATATAATCTTTAATTTTTATCTTTAATATTATCAATAGATCAATATCAATAGAGTGATATATCGAGGCATCAATTTATCATTCTATTGTTAGATTGATATATTGACATAAAAATTATTAAAGAAAAATCTTGAATACGGAGTCTGTACATTTTGCCCAAATGCTGATTGTCTTGTATGATGGGTAGTGGTGGTGGTGGGGAGAATGGCGGTTTGCAAAACTGCTAAAGGACAGTGTGTTTGTTAAGCTCCCCAGGTTCACAATCATCCATCTTTTCCTGGTGTGGTCTGGAATCACTCCTTGCTTGTGTAGAAAACTACAAGGCTGGAGACATTCTAGTTTGTTGATCAAATGCAGGGACTGATCAACTAGTTTTATTATATTTACATTTTTTATTATTAGTATTAATTTATCGAACTATCAATATGGTTATTTAATTTTTTAAAATCTAAAGATCTAAAGACATATAGGAGCAGGGAGGCCATGGGCAATAGAAATGATATGGTAGGACAAGAAGCAGGAAGTAGTTACCAACAGAGAAGAGGGAGAGGGGAAAGCGTGCAAAGCAACGCGAAGGAGTGGGAGGTAAGACTAGGTGGGTTGGCTGCGGGCAGAGGGAAGAGGTCTGCGGCAAAGCTGTGCCCACTGGCAAATCTGTCCCACTCTGGTAGCAAAGCAAAATTTTAAATCATGCTATAGGTATATTTGCTTGCCACGGAGAGAGTGGAAAATGAAAGAGGGGCAAGAGGAAATACGTCCGTACAAGAAATCTTACCAGGGCAGATGTTCGCCTCCACCGCACAGCAAACACCTTGTGCATAATTGGCCAGGGAGAGGGGAGTGGGACCATAGCACAAAGCGAGAGGGGAGGGGTTAAGTCTCCCCTAGTTCTATAGTCTTGGCTAAAACAGCTCAGTGGAGAAATTGACATTTACAGATACCAATGCATAAGCTTCACCAGTGGGACAAATTGTGACTCCTGAGGGCTGTTTCAGAAATGGCCCAGGGGAAGGCTTAAGCCTCTTCTGCTTGTGATTCCACTCCAAAATTGAGCCTGTGCATGCCTGGGAACTGTTGTGACCATGGAATCCCCAGACATCTGGCTGACAACACGTTGTAGTGATGTGAGTGCTGAACTGGAAATCTGAGAGAGCTGGATTCAGACCCCCTCTCTGCCATGTAAGACCCCTGGGTCAGTCTAATCTACCTCACAGAAATGTTATTGGGAGGATAAAACAAGGAACTAAAGTGAAGAAAAGGAGAAGAATGTTATGCCGCTTTGGGTGCCCAGTGGGGAGAAAAGTGGGGTATAAATATCTAAATAAATAGATAGAAACTGTAGGGGACATGAATGCTCTGCAATCTGTGCAATGCTTCTTTTACTGAATTTATGTATGTCAGATGCTTCTTCCTTACTCCAGTTTGAAATGTGTCATTCTTTACTCATAGTTATAATGATTTGGGATACATTAGTAGCCATTTGAGAGGTACAGGTATGTCAGGGCTTGTCTTGTCTGCAGTGACTTTGAATGGACTTTTAAAAATGATTCTCTCTCTAACTCTCTCAAGACTCGTGCTACTGCATACAAATAAACAATTAAACGAATGCACTGATAAATAAAACAATCAAGTTGGGAGCTCCTCCCACACACCCAACTCTAGATTTTGGGCTCTGTACAAACCAATTTATTTTGAAATTATACTCAGCTTCCCAGGGGCTCTCCAAGTGACTTAGCTCATAAAGGTTTTTTTAAACACTATAAAATACAATTAAAAACCCAAGTAGAAAAACACATTAAGCACAGAGGAGTCAGATTAATACCTTAAATTGGTTCCTAACTCTCAAAATTCCCCTAGAACAGGGGTAGGGAACCTGCGGCTCTTCTTCTCCTAGAAGAAGATAATCTCGTTATGATTTTGTAAAAAAATTAAAATCCCAACAGAGTTTAGTGTGTGCTTCTTGCAAAATAAAGTTTTATAGAAAAGGGTGCTTGCATCAAAAAATATTTTTCCATTGACAACTGATCTCACAAAGGTGACAGTAGCCCATAAAGTTGCACCCCATGCATAGATTTATGGAGGGCAGCAAATCAATTCAAGTCCACTCTGAGCATTCTAGAACATCTGTGGTGGCCTGCTATATAAGGTGAAGGTACATTTGATCCCATGCACTTTCAAAGGTGTCACCCACTTCACAAGAGACTTTACAAAGAACCTGAGAATTGTCCTTGAGAACTGACCCCTCACCACCCACACCGATGCTGATGCATGACCTACATTGTATTCCACTTATGGCAGTGAGGGCCTGGCTCTTCAGAGATGGCATGATGGCTCAGAAACATTTGATTCAAAAATTCAAACATTCAAAGAATGTTTATAGACCAAGTTCTATGAGGGATGGGAAAGTCATCAGTTTGACTGAGACGGGAATAAGGAAGAGGTCTGTGGACACAGCAAATTCAGTCCCATAACTCTGTCGTGCTTTGGAAAGCACAAGAGAGCCAGCTAGGAGTGGGCCAGTTGCTTGTCTGATGAGAGTATTCCAACCTCTACTCTTGTTCTGTTCTTGCACTGTGATTTTGAATTGTTCATTTTTTTTGGTAGGGCACTTTTAGAAAAGCACAGTACAAATATTTATATAAATAAGAACCAGGCCATAGGAGCTGTGGGAGTAGAAGCTGAGAGGAAAAGACGTTGAAGGAAGGACACAGTTTATGCAATCAATTGAGTTACCTTCACGAAGAAAACTTGTGAAAACAGTCAGAGGAGCAAGGAAACAAAGAAATTAAAGTCAGCACAAAAGGGGGAACCCTTCAGCTCAAGGTGGGAGGGAGAGGTTCTACTGAGGCAGGAGGGAGAGGTTGGTGAAAGGAGACAAACAGTGCAATGTATTGTCGAAGGCTTTCACGGCCGGAATCACTTGGGTGCTGTGTGGTTTCCGGGCTGTATGGCCGTGTTCTAGCAGCATTTTCTCCTGACGTTTCGCCTGCATCTGTGGCTGGCATCTTCAGAGGATCTGATGTTGGGAAAGCAAGTGGAGTATATATCTGTCCAGGGTGGGTGGAGAAACCTTGTCTGTGAGTAACAAAGAAGGCAACCAGGTCAATAGTTGAGGGCATCTGAATAGAAGTATGAGTAACATGCTATAGTCTTCATTGTTACTCATACTTCTATTCAGATGCCCTCAACTATTGACCTGGTTGCCTTCTTTGTTACTCACAGACAAGGTTTCTCCACCCACCCTGGACAGATATATACTCCACTTGCTTTCCCAACATCAGATCCTCTGAAGATGCCAGCCACAGATGCAGGCGAAACGTCAGGAGAAAATGCTGCTAGAACACGGCCATACAGCCCGGAAACCACACAGCACCCAAACAGTGCAATCCTAGGTAATGCTACACCCATCTAGGGCAAGGAAGAAAAACAGGAAACTGAGACCGCAGTGGATGCTGAGAGATACAGTCCTGTGCAGGAAATACATCTGGGAGAATACTGGAAAGCAGAATTAGGAATCTCTGGGAAATTATGATGCATCATATACTCTATCTTCTGAAACTTTCCTACGACACCCTTAGCTGAGGATGAGCTTTGAAAGAAGGATGGCTGAAATCTCTCTTCCCTATCCTCACCCCACATTGGAGCCTCCGGAGCACAATAAAGAAGAACAAGATGAGGAGGAAGGAAAAGGAAGAACAGAAGGAAGATGAAGAAGACTGAACTCCTGAGACTGATTAGAATGTTCATTGGCTTTTAATTGCCTAGTCTGTTTGACAGGACTACAGGATAAAATTTATTTGCCTTATAATCTCATTCCTCACTCCGGAAAGAAAAATCCTGGCCATCCTTCCTTGGACTGCCAGAGCTTCCTCCTGGCAAGCTTGGTCCCTCTATGTTGCCTCATAGAGCAGCATAGAGAAAATGGAGGGAAACAGTTATTGTGCTGATGCTGTGATGTCCTTTCCAGTGCTACCCTGGAAATTACATCATCGCATCAGCCTGACACTCTAGGATTCCCCTAAAACTCTATAGTAAAACCATTTAAAAACCAAAAACATTTCTGGATGGCTTATTTAATCCAACAGGCTCTCCATTAATAGCAGAAATCAAGACAGTCCATATATTTTAGGTCTGTATCCCATCTCTCCCTTGCTACAGCAGGACAGGGTGAGTAACATCAAAAACAGTTAAAAGCAGAAACTATGTAAAATAAATTAAAATCCATAAAATACAAATAATCAGATGGCACCCTATGATCCTAGCAGAGCTGGCTCCTGAGAATAATAGACCTTCTGGTGACTGGTGTATTTTATCAAGCAGTTGAAAGTTCTCAACCATGTGCCTGGTGGAACATCTCCATCTTGCAGGCCCTACAGAACTGGGTCAGATCCCACAGGGCCCTGGTCTCCTCAGAAAGAGAGTTCCACCAGACAGGGATCATGACTGAAAAGGCCCTGGCACTGGTCCAGGACAATTGGACTTCTCACAGGCCAGGGATTTCCAGTAAATGTTGAGAACTAGAATGAAGCATCTTTGGGGGAATGTAATGGGATAGCTGTCCCACAAGTATGAGGGCCCCAGACCATTAAGAGTTTTAAATGTTTAACCAGCACCTTAACTTGATCTGGAAGCATATTGGCAGCCAATGCAGCTGGTGAAGAACAGGTTGGACAGAAACTCTCCAAGGGGTCCTTATTAGGACCCTTGCAGTTGCATTCTGTACCAGCTGAACCTTCTGGGGAAGTCTGAGAGGCAGCCCTACATACAGCTGGTTACAGTAATCCAGCCTGGAGGTAACTGCTGCATGGATCACTGTAGCCAAATCAGAGCGAGACAGGTAGGGGGCTAATTGCTGAACATAGTGAAGATGATAAAAAGCTGTCCTGGTAACAGTTGAGATCTGCTGTTCCATAGTCGGTGATGCATCTAGGATGTATTGTAGCATCATCATAAGAGTCTTGTTGGATCAGGCCAGTGGCCCATCTAGTCTAGCATCCTGTTTCACAATACAAATGCAACAGAGGGCAACTAAACAGGGCATAGAGGCTTTTACCCGACATTGCCACCTAGCACTGGCATTTAGAGGCTTACTGCTTCTGAACATGGTGGTTTCTTGTTCAGATGACTAGGAGCCATTGATGGACTTTTAATCATATGAATCTGTCCTATGAATCTGTCCAATTTCCTCTTAAAGCTACCTCACTACATCTTCCTGCGGAGATTCCACATTTTAATCACTCATTGAGAGAAGAAATGCTTCCTTTTGTCTATCTTTGCATCTATTGCCATTCACTGACAATGGATAGCATGGAACTCTAGTTTTATGGAAAGCAGAGAAAAACCTCACTCTGTCCACTTTCACCCTTATAAAAACACCTGTTATGTCCCATCTTAGCTGTGTTTTTTCCTGAACCAAAAAGCCCAGGGAGTGCCCTAGTGTCCCACCCCCACCAAAGCCAGCTGACGAGGCAGGGAATCTTTCCCATCATACCTTCAACCACGGCCCTTTCCCCACGCGGGGTCCCCCAGCACTCCCCACTACAGGGACGGCGACAACGCCCAGCACGCCCCAAGCAGCTGCGGCTCTCCGCCCTATCAGTAGAGTGGCATCCCTGGCACTCCTTGACAGTACGGTGACCCACGCGGAAGCCCGAGGTGCATTAGGAATGCCGAGGCGCCAGAAAGATATACCATGACTGGCGGTGTAGCGGCTGCAAGAACGCTAAGTGAGGTAGGAAAGCATGCACGTAACCCTCACCTTTGCTTTATTCTATCTGGCATCATGGGGAAGTAGTTTGCTGCCCATTCATAATACCTATGGACTGCTCTCATCTTAGAAGTTCTGCCTGTCATAAGTAGGAAATTAACTTACAGTCAGCATTTATTCATATTTATCCCAAAGGCAGAACTCTGTGACTGAACACATTTCTCTTTTCAAACACAGCCAAGCCTTTCTAGCTGAAAAGATGAGGCAGCGTACCTCAGGCAGCAAAGTATGGAATATGATTAAAAGGTCAGCAAATTGTCAGCAACGTTATTATTGTGGCTGGGATTCAGAGCACCATTACACTGTTCCATGGGTGCATAGGATAGCCTCTGGCTCCTCCTTTCTAGTAGGGGCCCTCTGCACTCCCAAAATCCTTCCCCAAAGATTAGACATTCTCAGGAGTGGCACCCCGTAAGTCAAGATGTGCTGTTAGGGAGTTGGGGATGTTTAGTCTAGAGAAGCGAAGGTTAAGGGGGGACATGATAGCTATGTTTAAATATTTGAAAGGATGCCATATCATCGAAGAGGGAGCAAGCTTGTTTTCTGCTGTCTCAGAGACAAGGAAATGGAGTAATGGATTCAAGGTGCAGGAAAAGAGATTCCACGTAAACATTAGGAAGAATTTTCTGACTGTCAGGGCTGTTCGACAGTGGAATTCACTGGGAGAGTGGTGGAGTCTTCTTCTTTGGAAGTTTTTAAACAGAGGCTGGAATCTGGATGATCATATGTCAGGAGTGCTTTGATTATGTGTTCCTGCATGGCAGGGGGTTGGACTTAATGGCCCTTGTGGTCTCTTCAATTCTATGATTCTATGATTCATCAGGAGGGAAAATCGATGCATGCTATAAGCATGTGTTTTAGATTATCTGGAGCCAGGGCAATGTATTTGCCACTGGGGCGACTAATCCTGAAGATTTGGGGAAATCCTGAAGATTTTGGGGGGTGGAACTTGGGGAGGGTGTAGTTTGGGGAAAGGAGGAACTTCAATGGAGTATAATGCCCTACAGCCCACCCTCCAGAGCAGTCATTTTCTTTAGGGGAATTAAACTCTGTAACTGGGATAGCCATTATAATTTCAGGAGATCTTCAGGCCCCACCTAGAGGTTGGCAACCCTGTGTGCCACAATAGGAAAGCCCTATTTACATTTTCTGCCTCAGGTGCCAAAGTGTGTGGACTTTAGAAGGGGGGGAGGGGTGGTGGTCAACAATAGCTATCTCAGGAATACCGGAACTTCTGAATACAGCAAGGAATAAAAACAAGCATATTTGTAAAGAGTATCCCAGGAAGAAGGCATCTATCTAATTGAAGAGAAAAAAAAAGGGGGGGGGACATTGTGAAGTGTCAAAACTTGCTATACAAAAGCCTAAGAGAGAATTCTAGTCTGAGACTGGCTTTTTCAGACACAATGAAATAAATGCGGAGGTTTTTTCCCCACCCAGGCTGATTTCTATCTCCCTCAGAGTCAGATGAAAGGAGGGGAATCGAAGTGACCCTTAATAATAGATTCGCTCCCATTTTCCCCATGTAGCTAAAGCAGGAGTCCCAAATGCGGTAGCTGTGGGTACCACGGCACCCACTGACACCTTTCCTGGAGCCCACCAAGTGTTTCTTGAAGGTGGATGTGGCCAAAGTGGGCAACTGCTGCAGGACTTTTTATTTGCCACTGAAGAACTGACTAGCTGGGCAGATTAAAATAATGCTGTTTCAGTGGCAACTGCTATCAGAGTGTTAGTTTTAGTCTTGCTCACTTTTCTTCCCCCCTGAACTTGGGCTTTTCGTGTGTGTGTGGCTCTACCTTCCATGGCAGCCATTTCGTACTGTGCCCGCAGAATTGTAATGGTGCCCACAGACTCAATGAGGTTGGGGACCCCTGCTAAGCCTATGCAGATAACCTTTTGCCTCTCACTCCATCTTTCCAGTTTGCTGCCAGGAATATCAGATTTGGGGGTGGGATTAGCTTGTTTCACACAAATTTCTCCCCAGCATTTCTCAAGCCCTGCCAAAAAGAGGCAAGTGATGGTTAACACCAACAGCGAGCGTCTGGGGTTTGAATCCTTCCACTTTCCCAGAGACAAGAAACAAACAAACCACTGGTCTTGTGTTCCCAAAGCTGCCGAGATTCATAAATATTAAAGTACCGTGAGCTTGGCGCTTGCAAAAGATTTAATACAGTGCTGCGGTGCCGCCCCTCAAGGGGTTAAAAACCCCCCTGCCGTGTGGATATTATTGCCAGTGAGGTGGCACAGAGCCATCGCCGTATAATCTGATGAACTCTTTTATTAAATTTCACAGGCCTGTCTTCTTTATTAAAATCTCCCAGAATGCATAGGGTTCCTGTCATATCAAACACAGAAAGTAAAAAAAAAGTACAGTTTATTTTTTTTATTCCTTTCTAGGTATTGCTAGAGATATGATCCCTGTCAGGAAAAGTTGGCCTGTCAGGCTATGCTATAGGATAGGCTGGGTTTAACCCATTTTAGAACCTGATTCGTTTCAGACAGAAGGCTCCAAACCTACACTCACACAAAGTTCTTATCCTTGTACAAATCCTTTAGTTAGATTCAGCTTTGTGAATGTTTAGGCTTGAGACTGGTGGTACTATTAGGGCTGGACTTTGGGGTGTAGGTCACAGGCTCACTGGGGTATGGGAGGTAAGCACGTTACAATTAGCAAGCCCTACTATGGTCAATTAGCAAGCCCTACAATGGACTTACTTCTGAGTAAATGTGTATAGAACCAGTGTCTATTTTGATAGATGGGATGAGACATGCCTTTTGAATGTACATCTGAAGACTGCCTTACTATCTACAAAGCAGTCTCTTGTAAGACCATTATGTCAGAGTCTAAAGGGGCTAACTTGTGCCACTACCTGAGAGTATTCTGCCCCTCTTCCCATCAATGTTCAAACTTTTATTCCTGATGGGAACAGAGCTGTACCCTTTTATAAGCCTTCACGGCCTGGGATCACCCATATATCTAAACAAGAGTGACAGTTCCCCCCAGCGGCAGTAAGGTATCCTGTGCCCCCAGCTCCCATTTCTTGCTGTTGCTCTGAGTAGTGGGAAGAGAAAAAAAGGTTGCCAAGCCTATGGTGGGACATCACCCCCAGGGAACTCCCAAAGTGACATCATGACTCTAGGAAATTGCCAGAAACTCTAGAGCAGAACTATAGAGTTTTCAACTATTCCTAGACAGCGGAGACATCACTTCCAGGCTTTTTCCAAAAGTGACATCACAGAGTTATTGACAGCTGTCTCCCAATGTCCCTGCTCCACTGGTCTTCTGCAGGGGGCCAGGTCAGACCCGACAACCCTATATCTAAAGGACTATCTTTGCCCATATTTGTTATCTATTTGTCTTCTTGTGTACTAGGTGGTCCACCCACCAAAATTACCCTAGTCCTTGACAATGCTTCAGAGGCTGGTGAGTGAAAATTGAGGGGGGGGGGAGGGAGAGAAGCACCTGTGTCACAATGTCAACCGTGCAAAACCAGAAGTGATGTGGTTGTGTTGGAGCAGGGCCAGTTTCAGGATTGCTTGGGCTGTGGGCAAAGGAGTATAACCGGAGCCTCTTTCCCCATTGGCATGGCCACCTTTCCCCTCCAACCTCTTCCATTTGGCGCCTCCCTTTTCTTCTTCAACCATGCCCTTTCCCATTTCAATCTGCTTACCATTGCAAAAATAAATCATACTTGAACTTTCTCAGTTACTTTTATGACTTTGTATAAAAACAGAAGAAACCTGCTGTCCATGATTTTATTTGGTTGGTCTTCAATGGGATTGGTATCATTTGTGTAAACGCAATAAAAAGATCAATTTGGAATAACCCTGATTTTGAGGTCTGTGGAAAAGTTTCTCTCCTGTTCTTCATTACTGATAATGAGGAGACCCACCCATGTCTATCGAAAATACTTAGGCAACTGAACAATTCTAACATACTGAAGATGTTCATTTGGAAACATGTGGTAGAAAGAAGGAAATTTGCTTTTATCACTCAACAATGGATCACAGGAGCCATAAATGAACTAATAGACAGTGGTGTACTGGTTGTGCACCCCACCCCCAACTGTGGCAGGAGAAGGGGGGGGAAGCAGGGTTGAAACGACTTTCCAGGCTCACTTTAGGGCAGCAGGGTCTCCCTCCCACCCTACTGCCCGGCACTACTGCCCCAAGAGGGGAGAAAAATGCCTAGGCTGCTTGCCCATGGAGACCCCCCCCAGCTTGAGTGTAGCCTCCAGGGGCAGAGCACAGCACGGTGCCCCCACCACCTCCCTCCCTCCCCGCCTCCTGCTGTGGCCTTCCCCCACTTTGCCTGATCACTCACACCCCGCCTTCCTCTTACTGGCCTTCTTGCTCACGGCTGGGCACCTGAGGGAATGCGGCTGCAGAGGCTCCTGGGATGGGCCTTGGAGCCGGGGCCCACAGCTGGCTCAAAGGGGAGGTGAATGGAGCGCCCTGAAGCACCAGTGGGCGGCCGGGAGATCAAGCAGGCCACACCACGTGCAAGGACAAGCAGGAGGGAGGGACGGAGGGTGACGAGCGGGGGGGCTGCCTTCGTGACGTGCGCAAGGGGAGGGGAGGGAGAGAGCGGATGGCAAAATGCACCCTCACATGATCCAGGTGAGTGGCACCTGGGTCAAATGACCCCCCCCCACACACCCTAAAATAAAACTTATTTTTAATACTGAGAAATGGATCACTCAGTTTTTTTTTCAACAAAGAGTTACATCTTTGATACAGCTAATTTAATCCTCCAACAAGTACCACAATCCAGATCTTTAATTATTGGGGTTTTTTTTACCCATGCACTGTTTTTGAAATATATTTGTATTTTTTAAAACACTGCTGACTGCCTTGAGGGCCCTAATTGCGTACAAAGACGACCAGGTATATTTCTTGCCTGTGTGTAAACATAATGATCAAGATGTGTGTTCCATGGGAAAACCCCTCTCTTGGACTCATCACCTTCTACAAGTGCAATAAAACTGATTTGACAGCATCTTCTCCAACATGAAGTGCTCTAAGAGAGAGTTTTTGGGGTCAGTTTCAGCAAATACTGTAAGGCCACTTTCCCACTGTGATGTTGCTCCAGAAAAAAAGAATAAATGTGATGTAATGTTACCAAAAAATCCTTTGCCTGGACAGAAACGTCAGAAACACACAGCAACATAGTATCATAGCTGTGGAGTGGCACAAGAAATTGCCAAGGGATGTTTTCTAGCATCCATTACCATAAGATAATAAAGTTGCTATTTCCCACTTCACAATGGTGTAAAGTTTGCAAAGTGAGGAAAACAAACAAACAATTATTTTACAGCAGAGGCTCACATTATATTCTATCTGGGACTCTTGCTGATTGACAAAAAACTGACTAAGCCCAGTTTTGATGTTGAGTCTCTGTTGGGATGACATTTGAAGAACATTGGGCAAATCCCAGACTGCAGGCTGGACTCAATGACACACTTCCACTTTTGTGGTGCCAGTGATGTTGCACTCTGGTGGAACATTGGCATCTGTCCCTGCCCCACAGCAGTGGCATACCCACAGGAAATGGTGCCTGGGGGCAAATACTGAAATTGTACCTTCCCCCCACAAATTGAGGCAGGCCGTGCTTGTTTGTTTGAAGGTTCTAGCAGTGACCACAGCTATTCTACATCCTTGATCGAGGAACAGTACACATCCTCTTCCCCGGAGCAGAGTGTGCAGTTTCAGGAGGGATGCACATGGAGCAGGGAGGGAGGGGACATCCACCTAGTCCAACTCGTGGCCCTCCAGATGTTATGGATTACAGTTCCCATCATCCCCTACCAGCATCAGGGGATAGAGTGCTGATAGAGTGCACCTGCTCTTAACCCTTACACCATGCTGACCATGCTTCTGCTCTTGTCATTTCTGCTCTGTGGAATGAGCTTGCAGGGTGCCAAAACTAAATATGTTCAGGAAAATGAGGCAAGATTATTCTATTTCCTGGGAATTTTAACTGGGTATAGACTGAAAGTACCTTTTAGTGGGGAGGCAGGTATTTGGATTTTTAAAAAATTCTGTATGTTCTAAGTTGTGATTTGCAAGCTGCCTTGAGCCCTGAGGATATATATTTTTAAAGGCTATTAGGATATAAATGTTGAAAGATTTAAGGGTATAAATATTTTAATTAATAAACACACACAAAATACAAGGAAGAACCTTGAACTGCAGCCTTTGATATTTTCACAACTGATATGCAGCCTTTTCATATTTTCCCTTGCTCTGGAATGGAACGTGTGCCTTCTCAGTCTCTTTTCAGTGGGACACACAGGCAAAGGTTGGGGGCTGGGGACCCTCCCACTCTTTGGAACTGTGCTGCTGGAAGCAACAGCTGCTTTATGGTAAAGCTGGCCTTACCGGAGCCAAGATGCAGTGTGTACTTGTCACTTGTGATGCTCTAAGAAATCCTTAGAGCATCACATGCCGGCCTCTTAAAGTTGCCGATTCCAACCTAGGAAATTCCTGGAGATTTGGTGGTGATGCCTGTGGAAGTGGGATTTGATTTAGAATCTATGGTGTACCATATAGTTTATCTTACAAAGCTGCCATTTTTTCCAGGGATACTGATCTCTCTGATCTGGAGACTGGTTGTAATTCCAGGAGAACCCCGAACCCCATGCAGCGGTTGGCAACCTGATATCTTCCATCTACACCAGTTGGCATGGACCTGTCTCTGGAATAACTGCAGTGCGGGAAAAGGTGAGCAGATGCTCCCAGACACAGGACCAGTTTTTAAGCCCGGTTTGTAATATGTGTGATTCAGCAGATATTTGTTTTGTTGTTGTTGTTTTCTTTGTTCATGTTCTTGGTGTCTTTCATTGGCTGTCTTTCTCCTCTTTTGAAAACACCCTGAAGAGAGAAGATTGGGGTCTCCAAGAAAGAAGACTGGCACCTCTTTCAATCCTGCAACTGACCCACTTCTGGGTTGGAAACACACCAGCTCAGGGGTCCCCAACATGGTGCCAATGGGTGCCATGGCACCTGCCAACACCTTTTCTGGTGTCCACCTAGTGCTTTTAGGAAGTGGGGAGGGCCAGGCAGGGCTTTTGCCCAGTGTGGCTTCTGATTGGAGATTTGATTGACTGTGCAGATTTTTAAAATGCTGCTTTGGTAGCAGCTACCACTACAGTACAAGGTTCTGCACTGTGTTTCTGAAGACGGATATTTTGTGGCAGAGATTCTGTTGCTGCACCCCCCATGCTGTGTCAGAATTCCAAATGTGCCCACCGGTGTGAAAAGGTTGGGGACCCCTACTCCAAGCGAAGGCTAGGATACTGATATCTTTTATAATTATACATATCAGGGAGTTTCAAGCATAGCTTTGTTCATTGCTGTAGTGTTACAACTGGAGATTCTGAACGTGCAAAAATATCCCATTCTCTCCAATTATTTTTTTAATGGCTTAGGCTCACTGACAATTTTTGCTGGCAGAAGGGACTTCCATCACAGGAATGCGACTTTTTCACCTCCTGAGTCTGCAGTTTCAGGCCAAAATGTCCTTGCTCTGGGGAGATAGGGAAACAGCACAAGGGAGGAAACCAGAGGATTGCAGTGGGAATCAGGAAAAGTTCTCTGCTCGATCCAAGTGTGTATATATATATTTCAATTTAAACAGACACCTGAGCAAACACTCAGCTAGGGCATGCCCCACAAAATGCAACACTGACAACAAGGCTGCATTTTCATTAACCTGAAGATCAGAGAAGTGACAAAAACCTGAGCTGAAAGACTCTGGTTTCAAATCTGGACACAAACTAGGAGCTGATGGGAAGGGAACCCAGGCAGGGAGAAACATGAATGGTTGCCTGTCCCAGCCCTCCAATCCCGCTCTGCCAAGTACACCTCCTTCCTACTACATTTTTGCTGCAAACCCAGTGAGCTCCTGCTAAAAATTGAGCTCACCCTCACTGACCACATCCCCTATGGAACTATCTGAGCACTCACTGCATGGCATTAAGAAAGCTGCTCTTCACTTCCAAGGGTGCAGCAGTATAAAATGGCGCCAGGGGCTCACCCTGAGTGCTGCTTCCCCACCCCAAGCTGGACTCCACCCTTTTACAATTATGTCCTACTCCAGAACTCCCTGTTGAGTTCAGGGCAGGGACACAGTTGAATGCCGGCCAGCGGGGCTCATCTGACCACTCACAAGGAGCTCGAGAACAGGGCCAGCCAGACTCACTCCACCTTCAAACTCCACGTGGATTTTGGGAGCAGTGCAGGCTATTTGATGCTGATCTCAGCTGACCCGATCCCAGCTTTAAACTGTAGGCTAGGAGTTTGAAGTTTAAAGCTCGACCTAAGCTTTGTTAGGGCCAGGATCAGATTGAGCAGCTGGCTCACCAGCTCCCGCTGTATACTGTCAGTTCTATTCCAGCAGCCAACAGCAGAAAGCTGAAACTGGTCAGCCCATCTGCTCAGTTTTATCCTGACCTCCGACAGGCTTGAGTCAAGCTTTAAACTGCTGGCTCAAAGCTGCAGGTATCAAATGGGCCTGCGTCACTCCCAAACTCTATGTGGATTTTGTGGGAGGGGGAATCTGGATGCCCCTGCTCCTGAGCTCCATGGGATGGCAGGGATGACATCTTTAGCTGGTGTTCAACTGTGCCTATACCCTGAACTCCATGGGGAGTTTTGCAGTCTTAAGGCAGCCTTAGTCAAGCTGTTTTCAGGTCCATGTCTTCCACTCTTGAGAACTATGATGGGTTAGTGCCAAAACAGCAATCAAAAGAATGCAGAAGGAAAGAGAAAACATCACCAGCTGTAGTTCTTCCAAAAGCCTGATTCATTGACTCCCTTATGAGAATAAAGGTGACTTGAAAGGAAAAAAAGCATCAACACTTTATCATAACGCTGACAGTTTAGTGCTAAAAGATTAAGATAAAATTCAGAAGGCCAAACTCAGGGAAGCGGGAAAAACCCGGAGAGGCTTTCCACTTAATAGTGAGACTTGAGCTGTGCTTCACAGATATTTCCAGTGGTCAAACCTTGTGTCTTGGAAACGTTTTCTGTGAATTTTTTCCTCACAGCTCCATCCTCTGCCATCATTTATCCCCTTGTGTTTTCAGTTGCATTTATTCCACATGCATACTACTGTTGGAATTGTGTTATTCCTGATAGTAGTAGGAATGTCATCTGTGATGCAGAAGACCAACCTCCCCCCCCTCCCCCGCGCACTTGTTTGTGCAGGTGCTTTAGCATTACTGAATAGCTGGTTTTTGAAACAGCAATTCAAAAATGTCTCAGCCTCCATTTCTACCACTGAAAACTACCTACACAAAGTGGAAGCCAAAACAACTCCTGGAGCAGGAGCCATTACCTGAAGGAACAGAAACACATAGCACCCCTCCACCCACATCCACACACACCCACTCAAGCAACCACAGTTTTTGAGCAAATCTGATCTGCAGTAACACATGATTGTTAATGCAATAGTCCCTGATTACATCCAGCAATTACTCCTAGTACTCTTTTCAGTCGCCCCAGCTTTAAGAGCGCTGTCTCCCCTAACGTCACATTGGTAGTTCTTTGTGAAATTGACAAAGGCGATCCAATCAATCATGTTAGTTTGTATCTCTGCCTCAGTATTACATTGCTAGTTTGAGATGACAAACAGAAAAAATTAGATCTTTTTGAAAATGAAGGAGTGGGAGGGAGAAGAAAATGGCTGAAGGGAAAGTTGGGCAACTATGTGGGGGCATGAACAAGGTTTGTCCAAAATGGAAGCAAAAAAACACCCCATACTTGAAGGAACAGAAATACACGGCATCCCCCACAAAGAACACCAGATCACAGTTGAACTCTGATCAGCCGTTTATGCTTTTGTCAAGATGCCAGACCCACAAGAGGACCTGAACAAATGAGGGTGGCACACAGGCTTCTGGGTTTGTATAAAAGTGATTTGGAGATCAGTATTGATTTATCCTCCCCAATCTTTCCTTGCACCAAATCAGGCAGGGAAACAGGTACTCCTTGATGGAGAACCAGTCCTTTCTTTCCCCTGCTGGCCCTATACCAATTGCTTCTGTCTCCACTTCAGAGAAGCTAGTTTGCTTAAAGAGAAACCCTTGTGCTAAGCAATAGTTCTGAATCCATTCTAGCCCAGCTCATGCTGGTCTACAGATCTACCCCTCCCCCCGCACACACACACGCACCAGTCCCTGTAAAAATTTGATCTCGCCAAGCAAAACCTCTGAGACCGATTTTCCACCACCCCTCCCCAACCCCAAATGCTTGCATTGCAAGCTCTTGGCTATAGGGTCGTCAGAGCCTGCCCTGGATTGTCCTCCAAGGTATGAGAGTTTCTGTTTGAGCTAATCAATTCCTATTGATTTCTCTGCAGCTCCGTGCCAAGCCGTGGTGGGCTATATTAATATTCTTGGCGTGGGGAACGGCTCCTTCCCCCTAGTAGCTAGGGGTGATATTACTGATCCAGATAGTATTCAAACTCAATATCCTGTTTCTCCCTTTCTCATTTCCTGTTTGCGGGCCAGAATGCCAGCCGTTGTCAGAGAGAGGACAGCGACAGAGGGGGAGATTATACAAAGAGAAAAGGGTGGCAAGCGAGTGTCTGGGTTCTTTTTCTATATTACAGATTTAATAATGACAAAAGAACATCATTAAACATTCATTAGAATTATTTAATTAAATTTTGCTTTGGAAGGGGAGAGGAGACCAAAAAGAGGGAGAGATTAGATATGATGCAGAGAGAGAGAGAGAGAGAGAGAGAGAGAGTAATATTGATTGAGGGAGGGGGGAACAAGTGAGAGAGACGGGATTTAAATTAAACTCTGTGCTCTTCCCTGACTGTCTTTTTTTCTTTTGTAGGGAAAAAATGTCACTAAAGTGTCCAAGGGTGTCTGGAGAAGGCCAGGGCTTGCTGAGAGGGGGGACAGGGTGAGTGCGCATGTTATCACTCGCCTGTGAAATAAGAGAGGTGGAAAGGCTGGAGGGACAAGGTCTGTTTAGCCTACAAACAAGGCAGTGGGAGGAGGTGGTGGTGATGGAGAAATGAGAAAGAGCAACAGTGTCCCTAGGAGGAAAGCTTATTGCTTGGCTTTCCTTTTCCCGAGTAGCTGGAAGAGGAGGAAAGTTCCTTTGGACGACTGAATGCTGGGTTGTATACTGCCTGTTTGAAAAAGCAATCTTGCTAGGGTGTGTTGGTTTTCCGGGTTGTGTAGCCGTGTTCCAGTAGCATTTTCTCCTGATGTTTCACCTGCATCTGTGGCTAGCATCTTCAGAGGATCTGATGAAGATGCCAGCCAGAGATGCAGGCAAAACGTCAGGAGAAAATGCTACAACACCCTAGTGATTCCGGCCATGAAATCCTTCAACAAAATCTTGCTGTAGTTAAAGTGATCAACATGCCTGCAGAACTTGGGCATCCCCTTTATCCCATCTATAGTTCCTCAGAAGAAAAACGGGATATCTCTACCTCTATCTCTCTCCCCGTCCCTCTTCCCCTCCCTCCCTTCCTCAGGCAATGGCTATAAAACATACCATAGACTATAACAACTGAAGTCATGCAAAAACTGGATTACACAAATGAGAAGGCAATACATAATTGTCTTGCCTCCCCCGTCCATTGCAGTCCAAAATGCCCCCTGCAATTTTGCTCCTGAGGAACAAGGGAACTTCAGGGGTCCTTGCAGAAAGCAAAAGCTGAAAGCTTTTGTGGGAATTGGAGAACCAGCCCCCAATCTGAAGTACCATGTGGGGAAATCTGCATATTATCCAGCTGTCTTTGAGCTCACCAGCTGCTTAGCAAGACTTGGAGAAGACCAACATCGAGTGGTGATCCAGCCATAAGACGGGCAGGGGCAGATTCTTCAGGACCACAAAGAGCTCCCAAAGAACACAGATGTTGCTTCACCGATAACCAGTTCCTGAGAATTGCGGAGAATTGTTCAAACATTCAAGAAATTAACAAAGATTTTGAAGTCAACCAAATGAGCAAAAAGAGTCCCAGATTAATTAATGGTCAATTAATGGGAAAATTTTTACATGCAATATGAAATTTCATAATTTGGATCCATCATGGCCACGGAACGCTCTCAGCCTCTACTCCTGATTTTTTTGGGGAAGTAGGGAATAAAAACTTGATTGTGAATCCTTTGTATTTTAGACACACCGATTGTCTTTATCTCCCCCAAACCATTCAGTGAACACCCTTCATCACCCAAACCTGCTCTCGCGGAGATGAGTTTTTAATTCTTGTCCTGCTGACCTGAAGGGCCCCACCATCCTATATAAGCACAGGGGGAAGGAAACTAATGAAAAGTGACTGCACTCCAAAGCACGAACAAATAAGGTAACAAGCAGCTAAAACAAGGCAGTGATGGATAGAAGATGCTGTCTAGCTTGCCCTAAGCAGAACAGGGCATTCAGTGGCGAGGAATAATGAAACCTGAAAGAAAACACCTACATTCCAGCAATATGGACATTGTTGCTTCCATTTCTGATCCATTTACAATGCAATCCTAAACGGTGTTACACTGTTCCAAGCCTGTGGCAGCCAATGGCCTTAGAAACGTGCAACTCTGCTTAGGATGCCACAGATAAAGAACCTAGCCAGATTCAACAGCTATATTGACTAAGGTCCTATTGTGATTTCTAGCTATGGTGTCTGAATAATTAGATATGGCCAAATTTATTTGTTCTGGTTTTTATACCACGTGTTTCTCCCAACTCCAAGTGGCTTACAATATTGTTCTACCCTCTTCTGTTTTATCCTCTCATCAACTGCCCTGTGAATGGGAGAGAGAGATCGACTCAAGGTGCGCTTCCATGGCAGAGTGGGGATTTGAACGGGGTTTCCCAGATTCCAGTCCAGCACTCTAACCACTAAGAAACACAGGTTCAGATGTGTCCCACTCAATTATTCTGACCCCCCTTCTTCTTGAGCATCAGGTATTATCACAATTAGCGTCCAGACTTGCACAAACTCCCACAAGGCTGATTTGGAAAATACAGAGTTCCCAGATTTGTACTGTTGAAGGCGTTGGTGGCCAGAATCAACGGTCTGTTGTGGGTTTTCCGGGCTGTGTGGCCGTGGTCTGGTAATCTTGCTGCGACTTACCTTTGAAGATGGCAGCCACTGATGCAAGAGAAATGTGAGGAACAAAAACTACCAGGCCTCAGCCACCAAGCCTGGGACACCCACAGCAGCCAGTTTCCATATTATTTCTGCTAAAACTGTTCTGGCTCTTTCTTGGCGATGGTATGTACCTGAAATATATTTCCCTGCACTGGTTTTTGGGACTGGCAGTCTGGCTTCTGGGTTTTAAATTAGCAAAATGATTCCCCAAGCCCCGTTTTTTGGCAGGATGGTGCTCTAAGCTGCTTGGAGCTCCCCCTCCACCTCCCAGGCCATTCTTCTTGGCTGGTATGTGGCTGATAGGAACAAAGATTAGGTCCAAGAAACCTACAAGACAAGAGTTGTTCCACCAGGCATTCTGTCGGGGACAATCAAAGCCAGTCTTCTACCCAACTGTGTTTTTGACAGCAGTCTGGGATGTAGGCTGCTAGGTGCCAAATGATTGTTTTGCCTTGTTATTTTTTGTCTTGTATTTAAAGATTGTGTATGTTTTATCTTTGTTGACTGATTGTTCATCGACTTGTTGTGAGCTGCCCTGTTACCCAGAGTAGGGACAGGCTATAATTTATTATTTATTATTATTTATTATTTTAGATTTATAGGCCGCCTCTTCCCCGAAGGGGAAGTCTAACATGAAGAAAGTCTAACATGAAGAAAAGTAACATGTAATTTGCAGCATTTAGTTAAGTCCACTGAAGTCAATGGACTTAAAAGACTGTCACTGGGGATTCTAGCCTCCAGATGGGATTTGGCAGTCCTCCAGAATTACAGCTCCATACAGAGATCAGTTTCACCTGTAGAAAATGGATGCTTTGGAGGGTGGACTGTATGGTGTTGGACCCCACTGAGGTCCCTGCTCTTCTCAGCCCCATCCCCAAATCTACAGGTATTTCCCAATCTGAATCTGGCCACCCTACCCCACCCCACCCCATTCTCCACAGGGGGAGCAGGAGGACCTGGCAATCCTAGGTGTAACTGTTTAGGATTGTACTGTTCTGCTATTTCATGTCTATGAATTGGATCCAGCTTCATTATCATTAATGAAAGAAGAAGAAGAGTTTGGATTTAAACCCCACCTTTCTGTGCTGTAAGGAGTCTCAAGGTGGCATACAAGCTCCTTTCCCTTCCTCTCCCTGCAACAGGCACCTTGTGAGGTAGGCGGGGCTGAGAGAACTCTAAGGAACTGTGACTAGCCCAAGGTCACCCTGCAGGAATGTAGGAGTTCTGAAACAAATCTGGTTCACCAGATAAGCCCCTGGCGTTCAGGTGGAGGAGTGGGGAATCAAACCCGGTTCTGCAGATTAGAATCCACCTGCTCTTAACCACTACACCACACTGGCTCCAAATCTCCCCTACTGCTGTAGACCACCAATTTGTCTCTCATAATGTTCTTGAGGGTCACCTGTCTCCCAGGAGCAGCATTTCGGAGAGATCAGGAGGCTGAAATGGGTATTTGTGTGTGAGAGAGGAGGAGGCTGGAATGTTCTATTGTCTGAGTATAAAAATGTGGCCCAGATAAACTCTTTGACTCTTTGGGTCCTATTCTCCACCTTGCAGCATTATATTGGAAAAAGGAGTGTGTAGAGGCTGAACAAGATGTTTATGGCTGTTCAGTGAGTGCGATTTAAACCAGGGGTCGTTCTAACAACTGAACTACAGTTGCCGTGTGCTATTATATTGTAATTAGGGGTGAGATGATTTCCCCTGTTCTGTTCCTTGATTGTTCTGTACTTTCATGCTGCCTCCCAGTCCTCCTGTATCCCAGTTTAACGAGGGGGATTTCAAAAACTAGCTGCAGAACTAAAGAATGAGCTGTTTGCCATAGTTTTCAGCTCCACTGCTTCCTTTCCGTTTCCTCTCCCTCCGCGATACGGAGAGATGCATTAATAAAACAGCACAAACAAAATTCTCAATGTTAGTTAATGCATGATTGCATCACGATTCTTTTTATGTTTTGAGGGTACACACGTGTGCACCTGCACTTTGGCAATCTGCTCCCCAAAGATCATGATATATGAAGGCATGTATGATGGCGTAAAAACAATTCCTTTGCAGTCTTCACCAGTGAACCTCAGTGCACATGAACTTTCCTGCATTTCCTTGCACAACTGCATCAAGATTGCTTTTTAGCAGTGTTTTACCAATGTGTGCAAATGCATGTGCACATCTGAAAAAGAACTGATGTGATCATGCAGCAAGCTTGTTCTCTTGCAGTGTTTTGTCAACATACACAGGTGCCTCTGTGCCTCTGTGCAAAAAGTCTTGATGTGTACACAGGCTTCGATCTGGACTGAATGATTCAATGGGCTCAAAGATTTCTTTTCACAAAGTGTGATTTTCTCACTCCCCTTCCTATGGTACGGGAGAGGGCATCAACATGAGAACCCACTGAACTCAGCTGCCACAGAAATGCAAGATTTGCTACACCTTGTTAGGACTGCAACTCCCAGCATGCACCAGCTCCCGCCTTTTTCCAAAAAGAGCAGGAAAATAAACTGAGAAGCTACATCCCACTGGAGCTTCAGAACCAATGAGAGGCCAGGAACTGGGGGGAGGGGAAAAGTTGATTGGTTACTGCCTGTTTTTGAAAATAGAATAAATACTGGAACTGAGGACAAGAATCCTCAGTTCCAGCACCCTATAACTAGGGTGGCATAGTTCAATAAAGTTCGTTCCTTTTTATTAAGCCGACTTTGCAGACCAAATATCTGGTGGTTTGTCTCCTCTCCCCCAGGACAGAGTTGCAGAAGGCATTATGAGCTGCTGCAGAAGAGGATATGGGGGACAAATTGTGCTCTGTGGATGGAAATCCATAGAGTGCCATGGCTCAGTGGTGGAGTGTCGGCTTGGCACACAGAAAGTCTCAGGTTGAATTTGCAATATCTCCAGTTAAAAAGAGCAGGCAGTAGTAGGTGATGTGAAAGATCTCTACCTTGGAAAGTTGCTGCCAGCCTGAGTAGACAATGTGGATGGACCAAAGGTCTGATTCAGTATAAGACAACTGCATGTGTTCATATGAAATCCTTGCATCCATGTGAACCTGTATCCAATTCATACTTTTAATCACATCAGCACTGATTTTCTTGCACATCAGCTGTGCAGAGACCAAAAAAGGGAAGGAAGGAAGGAAGGAAGGAAGGAAGGAAGGAAGGAAGGAAGGAAGGAAGGAAGGAAGGAAGGAAGGAAGAAAGGAAGAAAGAAAGAAAGAAAGAAAGAAAGAAAGAAAGAAAGAAAGAAAGAAAGAAAGAAAGAAAGAAAGAACACTATGACAAAATGGGGATTACAATACTGGGAATAGTGGAAGCTGTCTTATGCATTAGTGCCACTTTGCAGATGAGGCCAGTAACTCAGAACTCCAAAATCCAGGGACAAATGGGGATGAAGAGGTTGGCCTGGATCCAGCAGTCTACAAGCTGAAACATAAATGGACATGATGCATTTCTGTTCATGCAAGCTTTTATGCAGTGCCTAGCTCTCCTCCCAAGTTTGTTATCGTCCCCAGCAACTGGTTGCACAAATCTTACACAAGTGGAAAAACAAATGAAGATGTGACACGGTTGATGTAGTGCAAGCGCAAGAGGCAGCTGCAGCCTTTTCTTTACACTCCCACTTGCTCAGGAGGTCTAGTCTAGTGCATGCTGGGTATTTGGCAGTGGCTCTAATCCAAAACTGGGCTCATGACCTGAGTTTGATCCCGGCAGCTCAGGTAGCTGGCTCAAGGTTGACTCTATGTTTCATCCTTCTGAGATCAGTAAAATGAGTACAACAGCTTGCTGGGGGTAAACTGAAGTGACTGGGAAAGACAGTGGCAAACTGTCCCATATTCATAGTCTACCCAGTAAACATTATGATGTGGCATCACCCCATAGATCAGTAACAATCTGTGACCTTGTGATTGCATAAGAGACTACTTTTACCTTTTCTACCAACCCAACATCAGAAGTGTCCATCACTATACCCTTTTCAACAAAAAGGGACTAAGTGACTTCATCTGCCACATGCTAGACTTCATCTGCCGCATGCTAGATTGTTTTAGAATGCTCTGCTTGGGTCCTAGTGCCTACCGAACAGAACTAGGTCAGCACTAGGACCCAAATGGAGTATTCTAAAATAAAGACGGTCCAGACTGTGGTGGATGAAGTTACAATTCTACTTAGATCTTTTTGTTGAAAAGGGTATGTAGCATCCACAAGCTGCTTGGCAGAAGGGACGGCTGTCATCTGTGACTGCTCTTAACTACAAGGTACATCTTGCCTTGATAGGAGACTCGCCAAACAAGTGAATCTATTCTTGTTGCTGAATCCCGCTGACAGATAAAAATCCAGATTCTCTTCTGGTCCTGCTTCCTCCCTTCCCCATCAACATGCAAATAGGGAAAAACGCTTCCTGCCTCCACCATTACCCCTTATGATTAATGATGTTAATTACACACATCCCTCTCTTCATTTGGCCCTCCCTCCAAACTGACAGAGCCCAGAAAATTAAAGCACAAACTTCAAAACAGAGGGGTGGGGGAGGGGAGCCTGAACAAAATATTTCAATAGGTCCAGGATTCAATAATGAGCATTTTTTTGGTCTTTTGATGCCCCTCAGACTCCTTCTGATGAACCAAGAAGCAAACCTGTGCTCTTTTGCTTTTTAATAAAAAGTATTGCTTGGTGCCCCCCAACTTCCCTGAGCAGTAAGAAGTTTCCAAGGGTCGGTTTTACTCATAAGAGAATATGGAAAACGTATAGGCCAGACCCCAACCAATGCTGCTGAGAGACTTAACTGGCCTCCATTAAAAGGAAAGGACATCCCCCGCCCCCCCACCAAGCAGGCAACTGGCAGCAACCCTGCCCCTTGGGGCAGAAGAAGCCTTTAAAAGTTGCTCAGCCAAGTGACTGGGATGCAGGTCATACGTTTCAATTCCCAGGCCACTTTCCTGAAAGTAAGCCCCACTAAATAAAAGGGCACTTGATTCTGAGTAGATCTGTTTAGGATTGTTCCCCTACTCTCTTCAAACTTATTGTTTTACACTCTTTTTAACTCATAGAAGATTGCTCTTCCTTATAGAGAAAGAGCTGTGAGGGAAACATCTCCAGCAGTCTCCAGAAAGCACAACAGTCCATATAGTCCTATTAAGACTTCATTCTGAGGGCTGGAGATGGACTTGTCACTACAGACACTGTTCACTGATCCCTCAGGGTGACCCTATTTTATGAGCAGTCACAACAATATCTACAACTCATTCAGTATGCTATCATACAAAACGTGGAGTTTTCAACTCTTAAAGATTGTCCAGTAACTACTGGTTTCTGGTTGTGTTCAAATTCTCATTCTGCCACAGACATTTGCTGGGTGACCGTAGCCAAGTCTTTCTCAGTCTCAGCCTAGCCTACGTCATGGGGTTGTTGCTGTGAGGAGTAAATGAAGAAGAAAGAACCACAGACAGAACCACAGAGCTCCTTGAATGTAAGGAGGAATAAAAATGTTCTAAATAAATGGAAGTGGATGCTGGCGAGGGGTGGGGGTGGGAGCACTGAGGATACCTCAGCAGTTATAGTTAGGCCACAGGTGGACCAAGCTTCAAGGTCCAGCTTAATATACATATTCCATACTGTAGATTGTGGAAGTTTGTACCATAAAATTACTTCTCTGAAGGAAAGACAGATATGTCAGATATTTGGTTTCAAAATGGGGGTTGGGAATCTTGTGCTTCTGTGAGAATCAAGCGTTGTGACTTCTGGTGTTAGCTCCTATCTCACCAAAATAGCCAGGTAGTCGTCTTCGGCCCAGGACCAGACCTGGGACCCACAAAGCTGCTAGTGTGAGACACTGGTCATATGACAGAAAAGGAAGCAGAGTTCTGACATCATGGGTATCAAGGCTAGAACTGGTCATGAAGCACAAGACTCAGGCTGCCTGCACTGCTAAAGCAAGTGCCAGGGTATTTTGAGGGTGTGCCTAGGGAAAGCGGAGTTTGGGGGAGGATGTGATATCACTTGCGGGTGACACTGAAGGAAATTCCCCTAATTTCTATGGTAAAGACAAATGTGACTTGCTTCTAAATGACAAAAAAAAAATCAGCACAGGAAGAAGGAGGAGGAGGAGTTTGAATTTATATCCCACCTCTCCTGTAAGGAGGCTCAAGGTGGTTTACAAGCTCCTTTCCTTCCTCTCCCCACAACAGACACCTTGGGAGGGAGGTGGGCTGAGAGAATTCCAAAGAACTGTGTCTGGTCCAGGGGTCTGCAACCTGCGGCTCTCCCGATGTTCATGGGCTACAATTCCCATCAGCCCCTGCCAGCATGGCCAATTGGCCATACTGGCAGGGGCTGATGGGATTTGTAGTCCATGAACATTTCATTTTCATTTCACATTTAATTTATATCCTGCCCTCCCCTGGAGGACATCTGGAGAGCCGCAGGTTGTAGACCCCTGGGCTAGTCCAACTGTGACTAGCCCAGGAATGCAAGAGTGCGGAAACACATCTGGTTCACCAGATAAGCCTCTACCACTCAGGTGGAGGAGTGGGGAATCAATCCCAGTTCTCCAGATTAGAATTTACCTGCTCTTAACCACTACACAACTGGCTCTCATTGATTGGAGAGAATTGGTTGGCGTTCTTCCATCAGTTTCCTGATTCTCCTTTCCAGAAGACCATTCAGAAGACTCAGAATGGTATGATGTACGCATGATGCAGTGAATCTTCTGAATCAATGTGCTCAGCAGACCCAATAAAAGCTGGTATTCATGTCAGTGCTAAAAACAAAGGATTGTGGAAACACATCTGGCTCACCAGATAAACCTCTGCCACTCAGATGGAGGAGTGGGGAATCAATCCCGGGTTCTCCAGATTAGAATCCACCTGCTCTTAACCCACTACACCACATCACTGTATCTTTAAGTCAGGCTGGGGGAGAGACAAATCTGTTGCCTGTTTTACAACTGCAAAAGATACAGAGCACTCTCATAAGAAAGTGACAACGCATCTATCAGAGGCTGGAGAACTAGATTTCCATCGTGATGGCATAGAGAGGTGGACGCACATGTGTGTGCGGGTCTTGGTCTGGGAACCCAGGAGCAAGCAGGTGGGCCTCTGCTGACACCTGGGAGGACATGTAGGGGGACAAGGTTCCAGGGGTACAGGAGAGGGCATTTTGGCAAGGATTGCTACAAGATTATGTTCTTGTGCTATTGAGACAATTGAAACAGCTGGATGTATGCCGCTGCATTGTGCCATCTATAACAAGCTTAAGATATATATTACGACACCGATTCTCCCCAGGAATATTGGAGGAATGACAAACCTCCTTTCTTCTTGAAGACTTTGAATCTAGAACCTTGGATGGAGTTGCCAGATTCCGCACAGCTGCCAGAGTCTACCAAGGTATACACAAACACACACATTCTTATAAGCATTCTTCTAATGTATGTTTTATTGTCCTGGTCCATGACAATAACAAAGGATGGATTGATTGATTGACTGACTGATTGAAATTTTGCAGCAACAAGAGAAGTGGGACCAGTATGAAGTGGGCAAGGGAGTCCTGGCCTGTGAGCAACAGTGGTGTAGTGGTTAAGAGCAGGTGCACTCTAATCTGGAGAAACCGGGTTTTTGATTCCTTGCTCTGCCACTTGAACTGTGGAGGCTTATCTGGGGAATTCAGATTAGCCTGAGCACTCCAACACATGCCAGCTGGGTGACCTTGGGCTAGTCACAGTTCTTCTGAGCATCCTCAGCCTCGCCTACCTCACAGGTTGTTTGGGTGGGGGGAGGAGATTGTCAGCCCCTTTGAGCCTCCTTTCAGGAGAGAAAGGGGGGGATATAAATTCAACTCTTCGTCTTCTTTCTATCTCAGCATCGTGCATAGGGTCGGAACAATGCCTATAGATCCCTAGAAGCTAAGGATATAATCCCCCTTTAAAGCAGTACAAAGTTGTGAATATTGCTTTTTGGAGTTTTGTGGTAAAACCTTCCCTGCAAAATTGTTCTTGTGTATGCGTGAGGGTGGGGAGATAAGCCGGCAGCTGCAGCTGGCTGCGGGGGAAGGGGAGGTGGGTTGCTGCCGAGATGAAATGTTAAGACTGAAGATGGATGTGATGCTCCAGACTCGCAGTTCCAAGGCTCAGGGTGCATCTCAGCCCTGCCCCCAAGCCCACTCCATCGCCCCCCTCCACACCACAGTTTTGGCCACTGCCTTTGGGCACCTGCCTTG
This sequence comes from Sphaerodactylus townsendi, assembly GCF_021028975.2. Taxonomy (NCBI): domain Eukaryota; kingdom Metazoa; phylum Chordata; class Lepidosauria; order Squamata; family Sphaerodactylidae; genus Sphaerodactylus; species Sphaerodactylus townsendi. Next base: position 153,843,887 of record NC_059427.1, on the reverse strand, counting down.
TAAATCCTCATTCATCAGGGGAGTAAACCCAGCCTGGCCCCATGATAAAGTACTGGGGCCTCCTCCGTCCTGGACGCCTCCTTGGGCTTTGAAGTCGGTTGTTATGGAATGGCAGGCCCAGGTGGGGGATGGCCCAGAGCCATCAGGAAGGACCCGACAGGCAGCCCTGGCTGCCAAGGAGCCTCCTCCTCTCCCGCCTGTCCCATGTGGAGATGATTTGCTCATCCAGAGTGAACTTGGCTCGAACCTGACTCATCCTGGCTGGCGAGAGAGAACAACCGGGAAACATCCCGTAGATGGGCGGCTGGGGAAGAGGACTGGAGCAACGAAAATAGGAATCCATTTTAGGGAAAGGTAGGGGGTCACAGATGGTATTGCGCAGGCTGAAATCCAACACAGGATACCATTGACTGAGGAACGAGTACAATTAGGACTAATGCTTGAATGGAAGACTCGCATAGAATGGAGACCGAATGAAACGTGCAGACCTGGATCTGCAGCGATCAGGCGGAAATTTGGGATGGGATATGGCCCCTCTGTGATGTGAGAAGAAGGCTAGCATCTAAAATGCCTACACTCATGAATACGTGAAGCTTCCCTATACAAAGTCAGACCCTGGGCTCTGTCAAGGGTACCTGTTCTGATGGGCAGTAGCTCTCCAGTGTCTCAGGTGGAAGCTCTTTCACATCACCTGTTATTTCATCCTTTTAACAGGAGATACTGGGAATGAACGTGCAAAGCAGATGCTCGACTGCAGAGCCACAGCCTCTCCATCCCCCCTAGAGTGTTTAAACACATTAAATTCCCTTATACAGAGCCAGACTCTTATTTGTTATTATATGTTATTCAACTCCAAGGTCGCTGTTCCCCACATAGGCGCAGGCGGCATGCAACAGTTTATCTAATAAAACATTAAAACCCATAATAATAAATTCCATTAATATCTATTCAGATCAATGGGGAGGGGGGAGGGGAGGATGGAACATTCTCAAGAACCCCCTTGGTCTACCAATCTCAGGCTTTCCCACACAGATTAGCAGCAGCTGTCTAGGATCTCAGGCGGATGTCATACCCATCAGTTTCTATCTGGTCTTTTTAACTGGAGATACCAGGGATAGAACCTGGGATCTGCCTGCAAAGTGGATGGTCTATCACTGAGCCATGGCCTCACCTATGTAGAGGTAATAAAACCATAGAAACACCTGTCTTCTAGAAGTGCACATTTTGTACACACTAACAAGGTCCTGTGACCCACCTCCCAAGAAAGATAGAAAATTGTTCAAATAACTATTTTTAGGGACATAGTACATTCTTGACAATTACCTCCACAGATAATATGGGGGGGGGGGGAATGAAAGATCATACATCATCATTTACTTCATGGCAACTATGATGTCAGGCACTGCAGAATACAGTGTATTCACAAGACTCTCAAAAAGGAATGCTTTCACACGGAAAACTTTAGATGTTTCTGGATTTCGTGGTTGGAGAAAATTTGAAAGGGGAATCTGCCACAGAGTGACTAGGAGAACTCCCAAGTGACCGGGGGAAATGAATCACTTGGCTACAGATTCTGCAAGGGCCATCCAGGAGCTATGGGCAAATTCCCAAGTCTAGACTCTGAAGTCAACGTTTTGACCCAAAACTGGCAAAGCCAGATATGCAGCAAGCAGAGGTTTGGTTGCATTTACCGAATGATGGCAGAAGGACAGTCTCCATGTCTTTCTACCTGGCTGATCCAGACAGTTTATTCTGTCTGGCAACTGAAAGAACTGCTGTTCAGAACGTAAGAGGTGCCCTGCTAGATCAGGTCAGTAGTCCATCTACTCCAGCATCCTATTTCACACAGTGACCAGCTGGAGGGCCAGTAAAGAGGGTAGAGAAGTCATCTCTCTGTGAAGTTGCCAACCCTGGTATTCAGAGGTATATGGCCACAGCTGTGGTCGTTTCCTTTGGTCAGCTTGGCTAGTAGCCATGGATCTGTCTAATGCCCTTTGAAAGCCATCTCTTGCCAGTATCCATCTCCACATCTACTGACGGTGATCTCCTCTGTTTAACTGCTGATTGAGTAAGATTGCCAGCACCATCTTTGGGTAGTGGTGCCTGAGGAGCATGGAGTCTGGGGACAGGAAGGACTTCAACGGGTATCCGGAACTCATTGATGCAGCTGGCCTCCACTCAAAAGGCCCTGGCCCCTGCCTGGTGGAACACTCAGAAGGCCCTGGTGGAACACACGTAAAGGCCCTGGCCCCTGCCTGGTGGAACACTCTCCCTCCAGTTGTCCACCTATGGACCTGCTTGGTGATTTCCTCATGAGGGCCTGTAAGACTGAGGATTGTTCCTAACTGGCCTTTGAGACTGGCTCAGCCGCTGAGTGGTTGCCCCCCCCCAGTTCATGGGTCCCTAATATCATCGGGACCCATTATTGAGACCATAGGTCCTAATACCATCAGGACCCACTGCCTCCCTCCTTCTTTTTAGGAGGATTAGGTTTAGGTGGGATGCCATTTTAGGATAACTGCTGTTTTTATCATATTTATGGAAGCTCTATATGATGATTTTATGTATGGTTTTTATGTTGTACACTGCCCAGAGCCCTTTGGGGATGGGGCGGTATATTAAGTTAAACAAACAAACAAACAAACAAACTTCTGTTTCTTCCAGACTGTGTGGAGATCAGTGGTAATTCAGGGAGAACTCCAGGCATCCTGTTCAGGTTGACTGCTAGGGAAGAAGTGTCTCTCTACTATAAGAAGGTGAGATCTTCTGCAGACGTATATATGGTTGAGGCCAGTGATAGCAACAACCCTAACTTGGCCTCTCTCCCTACTGCCCTTCTAGCAGTTGGTCCCTCCTGTTCTATTACTGCAATGCTGCCACAGTAGAGCATCCTCCCAAGACAATGGGGGTCAGGACCCCTTTGGGGGTTGAACGACCCTTTCACAGGGGTCACCTAAGACTCTCTGCATCAGTGTTCTCCGTCTGTAAAATGGATAAATGTTAGGGTTGGGGGTCACCACAACATAAGGAACTGTGTTAAAGGGTCATGGCATTAGGAAGGTTGAGAACCACTGATCTAGATGCTAATTATAGGAATTTATACTAATGGTACTTTTAATTGTATAATGTAGTTCTAAAGTGGTATTTATGTATATGTATGGTGTATGCTGCCCTGAGCCCAGTTTTACCAAAGAGGGGTAGGTATAAATAAAATTTCTATTCTATTCTTATCTATTCTATTTCCCCTGTAGCATGATCTCACATCACCTTGGGTGACTCAGTCTAAAATGCTGAAGCTCCCAGTTCAAGTTCCACAGTCCTCTGCAAACTCTTGGTTTTCTTTCTTGGAGCCAGTGTGGTACAGTGGTTAAGAGCAGGTGGATTCTAATCTGGAGAACCTGGTTTGATTCCCCACTCCTCCACCTGAGTGGCAGAGGCTTATCTGGTGAGCCAGATGTGTTTATGAACTCCTACATTCCTGCTGGGTGACCTTGGGCTATTCACAGTTCTTCAGAACTCTCTCAACCCCACCTACCTCACAAGGTGTCTGTTGTGGGGAGAGGAAGGGAAAGGAGCTTGTAAGCCACCTTAGGTCTCCTTACAGACTCCCTTCCCTTGCATGCCACCCCTCCCTCCACTAGGGTGGGTGGGCCATGTCCAGATGCCAGTTCCCTCCCCTCCTTTGCATGCCACCCCTCACTCCTTTGCATGCCACCCCTTCCCTTGCATTCCTTTCAGTCTTTAAAAACCATAGAGCAGGGATCTCCAATGTGGGCACCGAGCCGGTGGGCACAATTGGAATTCCAACATGGCCCGGTGGGCGCAGCAACAAAATAAATCCAAATTCTTCTTTCTGAGCTTCAACCCTGCCTCCTCCCCGCTGCATCTTGAGTCTCCTTCCATTATTTCTCCACTTGGTTCTGGACCTAGAGCAAAGTCCATCTCAAACAAATAATTGCAATTAAATAGTCACAAACATCATTTGCATCAGTTATTCCATTAGTGGTTGGAGTTAGATCTTCCTACTGATAGAAGGCTCCTGGCCTTCTATCATTCTGCAGGATGAGCACAACACTAATGTTAAAGAGGACATTTGTACCAAGGGATTAGAAGTGTGCTAGAAGGGAACAGCGCAGGAGGGCACCTTTATAATGTAATAGTTGATAACGTTGACTGCTATTACAATTATTACCACAATTACACCGTAATGTTTGCTGCAATTATTATCTTGCTTTTCAGGCATTAACTGTGCAATTCCACTTTCTGCATTGTTCATAGTATACCTTGCTCTAGGCAGTTTGCTATTCACTTTGTTTTCTAGTTCTGTAACCCTAGTCCTACCCTGATCTGGATAGCCCAGGCTAGCAGAAATCTCAGAAACTAAGCAGGGTCAACTGTGGCAAGTATTGGGATGGAAAAACTATAAGGAACACCAGGATTGCGGCACAGAGGCAGGCAATGGCAACCACCTGCGAAGTCTCTTGCCTTGAATACCCCACCAGGGTATAAGTCAGATGTGGTCTGAAGGGGAAAAAATCCTACTCCTATTGCATTGTTCATTGGCCGTTTTATACTGTCTGATTGCATTGTTTTTATATTCTGTAATCTGCCTTAAGTCTTACCAAGAGAGACAGGCTATAAATAATAAATACAAATATTATTTTATTTTATTATTTATGTCTGCTTTTCTCACTTGGGCTCAAGGAGGATTGCATAGAGCGAGTTAATGCAATAGACAGGGTGGGGGATTCAATAAATAATGCAATAGAATTAGGACTGTAGAACAAATCAGAAACCTAAAAACAGAACTGACACAAATTTGTCTTAACAACACACCTTAAATGTCTTGAATGTTATGTAGTAGGATCATAGTTTCAGCAAGCTAAACACAGTAGTATAGACCACAGACCCTAATAATTTAGCCAAGTAATTTTGTGAATCATTTTGTACAGTGCAACTCTATTGTCTGGGTAGAAAAATTATCTTGAATCATTCAAGTTTGTAAAAAGCCAGGAAAGTGGGAACCTTCCTGATCTCTTCAGGAAGGCCATTCCATAATGGGGACCAGAACAGAGAAGACATGTGTATGGGCAGTTGTTCATTTTGCCCAGTTACAGGTTGGCACCCACAAGGTTGCCATACATGAGCTGTGACTTGATGGTTCTTTACATACATACACAACCCACACCTTCTGAAGGCCTGCTCAAATGAGCAGAGCTGTCATGGCAGAGCATAAAGGGAGAAACAGTCTACGAGCCAGCTGGTGTAGTGGTTAAGAACAAGTGGATTCTAATCTGGAGAACTGGGTTTGACTCCCCATTCTTCCACCTGAGTGGTGGAGGTTTATCTGGTGAACCAGATGTGTTTCTGCACTCCTACATTCCTGCTGGGTAACATTGGGCTAGTCACTTTTTTTGGAACTCTCTCAGCCCCACCTACCTCACAAGGGCCCCTTCCGCACACACAAAATAATGCGTTTTCAAACCACTTTCACAACTGTTTGCAAGTGGATTTTGCCATTCCGCACAGCTTCAAAGAGCATTGAAAGCAGTTTGAAAGTGCATTATTCTGCATGTGCGGAATGAGCCAAGGTGTCTGTTGTGGGGAGAGGAAGGGACCTTGAGTCTCTTTACAGGAGAAAAAGGTGGGGTATTAATCCAAACTCTTCTTCTTCTTGTGGATATGAAGGTCCAAGGCCATGAAGGGCTTTGTATGGGATATGTATTGAGAACTTTTCACGGCGGAATCGCAGGTGCTGTGTGGTTTTCCGAGACTGTATGGCATTCTAGCAACATTCTCTCTATTAGTTAGCCTGCATCTGCTTGGCTGGCATCCTCTGAGAAGATCCTCTGAGATGCCAACCCTACAGATCGGCAGCATCTATATACCATAACTCAGAAATAACCTATCAACTGTCGGATATGTATTGTCAAGGCTTTCACAGTCGGAATACTTGTGTTGTGGAGCTGAGTTACAGCAGATGCCTGATGCTAGCTTGCATCTGTGGCTGGCATCCTCTGAAGATCCTCTGAAGATGCCAGCCACAGATGCAGGCGAAACGTCAGGAGAGAATGCTGCTAGAACACGGCCATACAGCCCTCGAAACCACATGTGCACCCAACCATTTGTATATGGAGCAGCTAGTATCCCTAGAGATTTTGCCATGGGACTTAGCCAATACCTTAAATTGGAGCTCCATATGATGGGTAGTGCAATTGAGGACTGACTGTAGAATAAGAGCAACATGCATGTTCCAGTTAGCTCCTGATAACAGTGGAGCCAAGGTGTTCTTCACCAATTGGAGTTTCCAAATGGATTTTGAGGGAAGACCAGTGCATTACAGTAGTCAGATGGCCAGGTGACCAGATCAGTCATATCAGGTATGATATGACTTCTTTTGGGCTAGGCTGAGTTGGGATAAAGCCTTTTCTGCTGCTGCATTAACTTGCTTCTCCAGCAATAACACTTGGTCCAGTATAACCAACCCGATGGCTCTTAACTGAGCCAACAGGGATCACCTGAACTCCATTAAAAGTATGAGAACAATGTCTTTCAAGGTCTCTATCTTCCAAAACAACATTTACCTTTGTCTTTTCAGGGTTTAGTTTTGTCATCATAGATTACTTCTTTAGCCATTTTCATCCCGCTTCAGTTTTAAAAAGTTCTAGGCAGTTCACGACAGAACATCTAAAAGCAGCAACTCTGCCAACATAATCTCTAAATTTTATCCAATCGGTATTATACCGAAAATCAGACATCATAAAAACATACAGTAGAGAAAACAAAACTCAAACAGAAAAGAAGAGTTTGGATTTATACCCCACTTTTCTTAACCAAAAGGAGTCTCAAAGCTGCTTCCAAACTCCTTCCTCTCCCTACAACAGACACCTTGTGAGGTAGGTGGGGCTGAGAGAGTCCCGAAGAACTGTGACTAGCCCAAGGTCACCCAGAAGGCTTCATGTGTAGGATCAGGGAAACAAATCCAGTTCACCAGATAAGAATCCACTACTCCAGATAACCTTATTTAAACAATATAAAGCAGTCCTGATAAGTATAACATTTAAGCAAAAGTATATACATTGTATTTTATAAATTTTCATTATATGTAAACAAAGTGATGCAGATTGATGGAAACAGCCATGTGAAAAGGTGGTTGAATAAGTAAAAAGATAAATTTTAAAGTATACAGTGATCAACAGGCAGAGAGTGGCAGACGGATAAGAAGTATCTGCTCACTCTCACCTATTGGTGATTTTAGTTTATTTTCTTTAAGAAAAGGAAACTTTAAAAAATATATAGGTCTTTGTTAGTCTATGTTAGGTGGACTGTTTTTTGTGTTATACTATCATTCTCTATTGTATTATAATAATGTACAATTTAAGAAGGAAAGGAATGATGACTTGATTGTATGTTGTTAATTTAACAAACTCTTTTAAAAAAACCTGGTTCTCCAGATAAGAGTCTACCTGGTTCTCCAGATAAGAGTCTACCATTCTTAACCAACACATCCGGAGCTTAAATCAACTTTTAGCATGAAGCTTTTCATCATTACCATTCATCTCATAGCCCTGTTCACATGTTACAATGAATGCACACATATTCTGCATATGCTTAAATTAGGGTTTCCAGGTCAGAGTTGGGAAATTTGAGGTTGAGGCATGAGGAAGGCAAAACTCTCAGCAAAGTAGAATGCCATACAGTCCACCCTCCAAACCAGCCTTTTTCTTCGAAGTCAGGAAATCAGTTCTAATTTTTGGAGATTTCGAGGCCCCACCTGGAGGTTGGCAACCCTGACATAAGTACGCCTGTTTGTAAGAGAGCGACTGTGCATTCACTGTACCAATGAAACTGGGAACTAGTACTTGTCTTAATCTAGGGTTCAAATAATATTGCCAGACACCCTTCTATCAACAGCATGACATCATTTCTGAGTTAAACCCAGAAGTGACATTACAACAGTGATGTCCACTCTAGGGTTCAGTGGAAAATCTATGGTAAAACCTGAAATGCTGATCCTAGAATGGTGTGACATTATGTCCGAACTTGTCCCATAAATTATGTCATACCATCATTGCAGCAGTGATTTCCCCCTAATCCCCCCCCCTCCAACCAATACAGTAGGGCCCTTTCCGCATGAGCGCGAGCGGGGGTGCATTGGCATAAACAGTGCTGACGCCCCACCCCCAGGACCGTTTGCACAGACGGTCCCAGTACGGGTGCAGGCAGCATTGCAGCCTTTGCACAGGATGTACTGTCCCTGTCGCCATCCCTCGTCTCCAGCGCGTCGCAGAGGCCAGGGGATACCCCCACCCCGCAGGCTGGAATGGTGGCTCTGGAGTTGCAGACCAGGGGGCGTGTCCCCTGGCCTCTGTGATGCGCCGGACGCCAGGAGACAACGTACGGTGACAGGGATGGTGGGGGGGGGGGGGAAATGGCACCTTCCAGCTGCTGCCATTCGCACGGCAGCAGTTGGAAGACGCTGCTTCCAAAAAACCTTGCTCAGGGAACGAGGTTCGGAAACAGCGTTTTCGCACCGCTCTGGGGTGGCAAGGCCGGCAAGGCTGTGTGAACCCCTCTCCAGGGACGGCGTTTTTGACGTCCCTGAGGCGCTCTATTCCGCCCGTGTGGAAAGAGCCTAGGAGTGGGAGCTGCCAGCAGAAGGAGAACTAGCTGCTCTAAATTTGAATCACATGTACGTTTTGAATGTAACATGAAAATTACTCAGTGCACGCAAAAAGAACAATTAAGTGAACATTGCACACAGTTTGTATTGCCATTTCACTGTAACTTGTAAACAGGTCTCCAGAGAGGGTCATTTAGAAGAAGAGTTGTTTCATGCTGTACAGATGGGGTGTTCTCCCCAGCATTACAGTCTTTGGAGGAAGGATGCAATTCTAATATATTTCTCCACTGGAGAGTCAGGAGGGGACTGAAACATATTTATTTAGAATATTTCTATGCTGCCCTCCATTCAAAACAAGCCATATTTAAAACAAACCGATCTGTGCAGAAAACTTCACAGAAACATAAGATACAGAGAAGACATTCAGTACAGACAGAATCTCTGTAATGATTCTCACCACCAGTTTTTACATGGTGGACTCCATATATACCAACTTCCTGCAGGCGGTTTCAGTTTATTGGATCTGCCTTGAGCAAATAACAGTTGATTGCAAATCCTGGTTTGACATATCCTTTTGAAAATCTTTCAAGATGCACTGAGTCACAATCTGGCCACGTATCATAGTATATACCAGATCAATATTCCCCAGACCCCAAGAACACCAACTTTTACTACTTCAGTACTTGAAAAACAGTTTCATGAATCAGTGGGAAAAACATCACAAGCGTAGCATCAATAGTGCACGGCAGAAAACTTCCGTTACCGAACCAATCATGGCCAAGCCATTCACCCTTTTTTGCCACTGGAATTTCCTGAATTAAAATGGAAACCAAGGAATATGCACTGTTTCTGCTCCCATGCTCTTTTCCTACACAGACTCAAAGCAGTCTGAACTCAAAGCTGTCTGTCATTGGCTGTGACCAACCCATTGGAGCCCAGACACCATGGCCTACTCCAAAGGAACTACACAGCTCTCTAGGCATGAGTCCCTCATACACTGACTGAATGTGTAGAGCAGGCTATGTGACTATCAGCTTCAGACATGACACCAATGTGCAGAGGCAAGGTCCACACCTACATTTCCTCTCCATGATTGGCAACATTCAGAAAGCAGCATCCCTGATTTCAGAGGCAGCATTTATGTGGGACACCTCATCTGCCCATAAGCACCATGCTCACGAACCTGAGGCAAAGAATAGGGTGAGCACATTTGTGCCTGCTCCCCCTCTCTGCATGTTCAGTAAACATGTGGAGGCAGCCTGTGCAGAGGGTTGAGTTCCATGTTATTGTTCTGAGCCACAATGCAGCAGAACGTTTGAGAGTGCATTGCAAACTAAAGCATTCCCCTTATGGCCCGGGCTTCTCTGATCACATCAGACCTTAGAAGCTAAGCAGGATCAACCCTGGTCAGCATTTCGAAGTCCAGGGTTTGCCATGCATAGGAAGATTGAGACAAACCACCTCTGTTCATCTCTGGCCCTGCAAACCCTGCTGGGTTGCCATCACCCAACTGTCACTTGTCAGTACTTAACACACACAATTACTACTCATGCAGCTGAAATTTAAGGGCGTTTGGCCAATCTGTGGTTGAAAGCTCCTGAGAATGCAGATCTTGGTGCCTTTTCCCATCTACCAGGAATTTTAAAAAAATCCAACCTATCCTCTGTGAAGTTCAGGCCCATGGAGATGGTTCTTTTTCTCATTTTATCCACACAACAGCCCTAAGAGGCAGATTAGGCTAAGCATGTCATGATGAGATCGAAGTGTTGGAATTTACAGCCTTGCATGCAGTAGCAGCAGGGAGTTCTGGGTGATCTCTACGAACATTCTAAAGGTGACAGTTGGAAAACGGTTGATCCCTGACTCTTGCTGAGGAAAGACGTTATGTGTTCTGTTAACCACAAGCCTCTGACTGAAGTGTTTAATATTGCAGACTATGCTTGAAATTGTAACCAAACTATGAACTGTGAATGTATCGATGTATATAAGTGATACTTTGCTTATGTATATAGTCTCTCTCAGTTTAAGTAAAGCTCTCTTGTGCTTATGATTTCTGAGGTAAAAAGGCTGGTCTTTAGCAAGACAACTTATCATAAAGCGGTGCACAAAGCTACATTCTGCTTGTTACTCTGCAAACAGGACTATATAAATATACCTGTTGACCTTCACAAAGTCCCCCAGTAATAGGGTTGCCAACTGGGTTGGGAAATATTTGGAGAGTTTGGGGGTGAAGCCTAGGAGGGTGGGATTTGGGGAGGAGAGGGCCTTTTATGGGGTATAATGCCATAGAATCTACTTTCCAAAATGGCAATTTCCTCCAGGTAAACTGATCTCTGTCACCTGGAGATCAGTTGTAATCCCGGAAGATCTCCAGCTACCACCTGAAGGCTGCCAGACCTAGTCCGTAATCTTCATGGCAGCATGAAGATCTGAACCCAGCTCCTCAGCACCGCATCCCACGACACCACAAATGGCTCTTCCTCTAGCTTCCTATAAGTTCACCATTACCTTTGCTGACTTGCCCTGCCTGATAGCTCTTTCTTTACATGAGCAGCCCAAGCCATTTGTCTGGAGGTGAATGAAAGCGTCCCACCACATCCCTGCATTTTCTTTCATCAACATCACAGGCTCTCCTTAGATTTATGATCCACCACAACTCCCAGCTCCTCCCCTGCAAGGCTACTTGAAAGAGCTAGGCAGCCAAAATACAGCCAACTCCTGCTTATGTCTCTTTCTCCTTCCTGACCTCTGCCTATGCATCACTGGGAAATAGGCAAATCCTGGTATTTTTATTACCCGCATCCAGGTTCGCTGCCAAAGCTTTGCATCAGTGGCGGGGAAGGGACTGCACTCTCTCTTTTGAAGAGAGAGAGAGATAAGATTGGACAGTTAAGGAAAAACTTTCAAGGAGACGGCCAAGACTGAGCGGACTCGCTTGTGTAATGCAAACAGACGTCTGCCCAAAACCTCTCAAAAACTTTCAGCTGGAATAAGAACTGGGGAGGAGGGGAGGGTTTCAGCCTTTCTGAAGAAACAGCAGCAATCGCTTCCAACCAAAGACCGCATGTTGCAGTGTTAGCTGCTACATACTGTTGATATCGCTTGCACACACTACCAGAAAGTATAAGGGGAAAAGTGGTTGCTTGTGCAACCTGCTGTGTTGGCCAAACACACCTCTGCATGAAATCAAGATAGTCAACATGTTAAGATGGTCAGACCTTCAGATGGCCCCTGGAGATCTCCTTGAATTACCACTGGTCTTCAGACTATAGTGATCATTTCTTTGAATAAAATGGCCTATCTGGAGGGTGGACTCTATAACATTATATACCTTCACTGAGGGTCCCCTTTGAACTCCCCTTCCCCAAACTCACACCCTTCTGCAGGAGCTTGTATTTCTAAATCTCCAGAGAACTTCCCACAACCTTCAGAGTTGGGAGGCATTCCTCCTATATCTGAGGCCATCACTAAATGGAGTGTAATCTAGTCTGTATTAGGATTGCCAATCTGTGTTGGGAAATTCCTGGAGATTTCAGGGTGGAGTTTGGGGAAGGACATCAGTGGGGAACAAGTGGGGAAGGACATCAGTGGGGAACAATTGCACAGAGCCCACCATCTAAAGCAGTTGTTTTCTCATGGGGAACTGGTCAGGTCACTGCAGCCTGCAGATGAGTAATTCTGGGAGCTCTCCAGCCCAAGACTCTGTAAGTTCTCATGATGCATTAATAAAGACACTGAGGTTCCAGCACCACACACTCCAAGAATTCCTGAGCTTTAAGAGGTACTCAGAAAGCAGAATTTCTAAAGGGCGGCTTCAACGTGGTGGCGTGGGCCTCCTTGTGCTCTCCTTGTTGCTGGAAATGCAGAGAAATTCACAGCATCAACGGCACATCCACACAGAAGGAGAGATTCCTTGCGAATAAATGCACTGCAGGGACTATTGGGACTATTGTGCAGAAGAAGGAATGCCTACCTTCTCTCCCGTGCTGTTTTCAGTGGTTGAAACAACATGGGTGCATGCAGTGGAGGGAGTGATTTGCTTCATTGAGAACTGGCATGTGAAGTGAATGCTTGCATATGTTGGCTCCCCAGAGAGAAAACAATGCTCCCACCTACATCACTAGGCTGATTCAGCTCCTGAAAATAGCGCAGGGGAGAAGGCAAGAATCCCTCCTCCCACACAGAGGTCCTGATCCAAATTTGGTCCTGTTGAGTATTTACTTACAAATTGCCACCAGGAAATCACCACTACGGTATAGCTGCAAGTCCCCGTGGTGAACTCAAGCAGTGCGTAACATCTAATTATGCTGCTTGCAAAAGAACCATCAGGAAAGATTTACCAAGGCAGGTTTCTGGGAGGGAAAGGCAGAGGCTGAACAAGTGCACAATGTGCGGTGCAGAAGCAAAGAAAACATGCTATGGTGCAGCATGACAAGAACGCAGAGCACACTTTCAATGAGGTGTCAATCCATAAGTGGCTTTTGCAGTGTCCCATGCCTTCATTGTAACTGTGATGATAAAGAGAGGGGAAACACACTGGATTCTTCATCCACTGCCCCAAGAGTCCCCAACCTTTTTCAGGCATTTGGAATTCTGGCATAGTGGACACAGGCACAAAATGGTGGACATAGGCACAAAATGGCTGCCACAGGAGGTGGAGCCAGCCACAAAATGAGCTCAAGATCTGTAACATAGTGCAGATCCTTATGCCATGGTGGCAGCTGCTGCCAAAGCAACATTTAAAAAATCTGCACAGTCAATCAATTCCACAGTAACCAATCAGAAGCCTTGCTGGAAAAAAGCCCTGCCTGGTACCATCTACCTCTTGGAAGCATTTGGCACGTGCCAGAAAAAGTGTTATTGGGCATCATGGTGCCCATGGTACCACACTGGGGATCCTTGCACAACATCCTTTTCAGACCTTACGCCCACAGGCATTGGAAGCCATGTTTATCAGGAGCATACAGTCACTGCCTACTCTCAATATGTGCAGTTGCTGTTTGGTATGAACTGGGCAACACATGGATTCTCCATGCATGTACAGCTTCCATGCACGTGAACCATAGGACTGGAAGATTCCCAGTACATTTGTGCATAACCACTGCAGACAGACAATGTGCTTCTGTCTTCTGCCAAGCTATACAGTTTGCATGGCAGGTATACATTTCATCCCATCCAGTGGTGGGTTAGCTCTTGACCTTGCCCCTCTTCCACATACCACGCTTTAAATACAAAATTAAGTACTTCATGCATGAATACCTTCAGCCATCCCTTTATTTACATTAAAACACACACACGCACAAAGCTAGAATATTTTTAAAACAGCTGCAAAACTGTTCTCAGGGGTTACAAATGACATCTTGTGATATCAAAAGCATTAACCTATGGGCAACGCTCACATCTGGATTTTGCTGCAATCTTATAGTACTGTCCATTGTCTCTGACTGAACTTCATGTCAGCCAGTCTGTGAGCCAAGTTTAAGCTATTTTCATGAAAGAAATTCCTCTCTTTCACTGTATCCAGGAGAATGGAGGGGGGGGGGGGGGCTAGCAGAAGTTTAAAGCACAGAGAAGCAGCTAACATGCTGATTAAAAGGGTAAAAGGTAAGTGTTTATTAGGAAGTACATTTAGGCTAGGAAAGAGAGAAAGATAGCACACTGATATTTTGCTAGCTGGGAAGAGTTTCTGCTACTAACCTTCAAGATGAAACAGGATATTAGACCGGAGAGTATCAGTCTAAGGACAGACAAGAGGTGACACAATATGATGGAGGGATCACTAACTTTACAGCCCTCTCTGGCTGTCCATTTGCCTGCCCCGTGCTGGGTCTTCTCAGTTCCTTTGCACAATAGACATTGCTACATCCAACACAGAGTCTCACACCTGATAAACTGCAAAGTCATTTTTTTGCAAACACTGGCAAAATTTTTGAGCAATGTTGCAAGTGCTTGGCAGGAACAATCACAAACAATGAATGAGTGGTGTCCCCCAAGGATCCGTATTGGGACCAGTGCTCTTTAACTTATTCATAAATGACCTGGAAGTAGGGGTGGGTAGCGTGGTGGCCAAGTTTGCAGATGATACCAAATTATGTAGGGTGGTGAGAACCACAAAGGATTGCGAAGAGGTCCAAGTGGACCTTGATAAATTAGGTGAGTGGGCTAAGAAATGGCAAATGCAGTTCAATGTAGCAAAATGTAAAGTGATGCACATAGGGGCAAAAAATCCAAACTTCACATTAACATCGCTTACAGGGGTCAGTGCTATCAGTCACAGACCAGGAAAGGGATTTAAGCATTTTAGTTGGGATAGTTCCATGGGAATGTCAACTCAATGCATGGCAGCTATGAAAAAGGCAAACTCTATGCTGGGGATACTAGGAAAGGAGCTGATAATAAAACTGCAAGGATTGTCATGTCTCTTATATAGTCACACACAGTGGTGCGACCGCTATATCTTTGGAGTAATTGTGTTCAGTTCTGGTCTACACATCCCCAAAAAGGATACTAAGAGATAGAAAAAAAGTGCAGAAAAGGGCAAACAAGGATGATTGAAGAATTGTAACTCCTTCCATGAGGAGAGGCTGAAGCGTTTGGGACTCTTTAGTTTGAGAGCAGACGCCTGAGGGGGAATATGATTGGAAGTCTATAAAATTATGCATGGGTAGAAAATGTTGACAGAGAGAAATTTTTCTCTCTCTTCACAATACTAGAACCAGGCTTTCATTGAAAATGTTGGGGAAGAATTAGGACTAATAAAAAGGAAACACTTCTCACACAACTTGTTATTGGTGTGTGAATATGCTGCCACAGGAGGTGGTTACATGGCCACTCAACCTGATAGCTTTTAAAAGGGCTTGGACAGATTCTATGGAGGAGAAGTCGACTATGGCTACTCAATCTTGGATCCTCCTTGGATCTCAGATTGCAATGCCTTAGCAGACCAGGGTGCTCAGGAGCAGCAGCAGCAGCAGAAGGCCATTGCTTTCACATCCTGCATGTGAGCTCCCAAAGGCACCTGGTGGCCACTGCGTAGTAGCAGAATGCTGGACTAGATGGACTTGGTCTGATCCAGCAGGCTGAAGTTCTTACATGTTCTTATGAGTGGTGTCCCCAAGGATCCGTATTGGGATCTGTGCTCTTTAACTTCTATTCAAATGACCTGGAAGTAGGTGGGTAGCTGGTAGCTAAGTTTGCAGATGATACCACTATAGGTGGTGAGGAACCACAAGGGATTAAGTGGGCGAGGTCCATGGACCTTGATAAATTAGGTGAGGGCTAAGAAATGG
The DNA here is from genome assembly GCF_021028975.2 of Sphaerodactylus townsendi. Lineage (NCBI taxonomy): Eukaryota > Metazoa > Chordata > Lepidosauria > Squamata > Sphaerodactylidae > Sphaerodactylus > Sphaerodactylus townsendi. The sequence goes on along the minus strand of NC_059427.1, from coordinate 153,827,975 downwards.
CAATGCAGTTCAATGTAGCAAATGTAAAGTGATGCATATAAAAAAATCCAAACTTACATACACGCTTACAGGGAATAAAAGTATCAGTCACAGACCAGGAAGGGATTTGGGCATCTTAGTTGATAGTTCCATGGGAATGTCAACTCAATGCATGGCAGCTGTGAAAAGGCAAACTCTATGCTGGGGATAACACTAGAAAGGAGTTGATAATAAAACTGCAAGGATTGTCATGCTCCTTATATAAAGCATTACTGCGGTGCGACCGCGACTTGGAGTACTCGTGTTCAGTTCTGGTCGCCACATCTCTCAAAGGATATCAAGAGATAGAAAAGTGCAGAAAAAGGGCAAATACGATGATTGAAGAATTGTAGCACCTTCCTATGAGGAGAGAGGCTGAAGCTGCCAGGGGACTTTTTAGTTTGGAGAGCAGACGCCTGAGGGAATATGATTGAAGTCTATAAAATTATGCATGGGTAGAAATGCTGGACAGAGAGAAATTCTCTTCTCACAATACTCAGGAACCAGGGCTTTCATTGAAAATGTTGGGGAAGAATTAGACTACTAAAAGGAAAACACTTCTTCGGCCACAACGTGCTATTGGTGTTTGGAATATGCTTTCACCACAGGAGGTGGTTACAGGCTACTAACCTGATAGCTTTAAAGGCTTTGACAGATTTATGGAGGAGAAGCTCGATCTATGGCTACCAATCTTGATCCTCCTGATCCCAGATTGCAATGTAAATAGCAGACCAGGCTCAGAGCAGCAGCAGCAGAAGGCCATTGCTTTCACATCCTGCATGTGAGCTCCCAAAGGCACCTGGTGGGCCACTGCGAGTAGCAGAATGCTGGACTAGATGGACTCTGGTCTGATCCAGCAGGCTAGTTCTTATGTTCTTATGAGTAAAGTATACCAGTTCCTTTTAGCTTTGGCAGGAAAGTACAGGTAGCCAGGAGGTTGAACCTCTTCAATACAGAAGTAACTCAACGGCTACGTTGCTTCAAACCTCAATGTGGCTGAGAATGAGATTCTCAAAGTTTTACTTGCCTACCCAAATGAACCAAACTCAATCACCATTAGCTACAGCTCCACTTCATTTTCCCTTCTCACTGGGAAAGAACCTAAGGGACTGGCCCTGGAAAGGTTAAGCCAAACTGGAGCCACTGCCTATGATACATGTACCTTTAAATGACTTTCCGAAGCTTCTGAAAACGGCCTTTTAGAGAGCAAGCATGGTGTAGAGGTTAAGAGCAGGTGGATTCTAATCTGGAGAACCGGGATTGATTTCCCACTCCTCCACCTGTGTGGGGGAGGCTTATCTGGTGAACCAGATGTGTTTCTGCACTCCTACATTCCTGCTGGGTGACCTTAGGCTATTCACAGTTCTTCAGAACTCTCTCAGCCCCACCTACCTCAGAAAGGGAAAGGAGCTGCTAAGCCACCTTGAGTCTCCTTACAGGAGAAAAAGTGGGAATATAAATCCAAAACTCTTCTTCTTCTTTTTCTAGAAGGCAACACTTTGTCTTCTCTCTCAAAAGGAGCAAGTGTCAAAGTTTGGCATGTAGCTCAATGGTTCTGCTCCCCTCTGCTCTCTCCACTTTCCTTAATCCATTGGTCCCTGTTTCCTTTGCAGAGCTGGAAATAAGAAATATTGGCTGAGAGCATAGTATAGTGGTTAAAAGCAGTGGACTTTAATCTGGAGAACCAGGTATGTTTCCCCACTCTTCCACCTGAAGCCTGCTGGGTGACCGTGGACTACTCACAGTTCTCTCAGTACTCTCTTAGCACCACTTTCCTCACAAGGTGCCAGTTGTGGCGGGAGTGGGGGAAAGACAATCGTAAGCCAATTTGAGATTCCTTTCAGTAGAGAAAAAATGGAGTACAAAGACCAACTCTTCTAGATACAGCCCAGCTCCCTTGTTAAATCCCATCCCATATTCTATTCCCAAGAGCTCCAAGCTCCATGTGTCTTAACTAGCTAGATTATCTCTCAGCTTCCAGAGCTGGGAACAAAACTCAGAAGTTCCAGCGGTTAAGCCCACCTGTTTGTTCCTGTAGCCTACTAGGCAGTTAGGATCCAGAGATTTGTTCTGTTTAACCATGTGACTACCTGGAATTCGTGACATCACCAGCAGCCATGGAGATGGGCTTTTGATGACATCATAATGCAACTGAAAGGACCAGAGACAGCACCCAGTCCACCTGGGGTAACCTGTCTGGGTAAGATGAACACAGGTTACTTCTGTGCAAATGAGAGAGATGAATTACTACGGATTCATTCTGCTTGATTGTAGACTCAGAGAGGAGGCATTTCTGTTAAGCAGTTAAGTAATTCCTGCATATTTAATCATTGGGGGTGGGGGGGTCTGGTGCCATTTATATGGATAAAGTAGGGTCAGTGGGATCTATCAGTTAGCATATGAGACAAGGACATAGGAGACTTAGTTTCAAATACTTGATCAACCATCAAGCTCACTGGATGACCCCATATGGGCCAGTTATTCTCGCAAAGTCTAACCTATATTACAGGGCTGTTGAGAGGATAAAACAGAGAAGAGAATAATTGTGTATGCCCTCTCCTGTGTGAATTCCTTGAAGGAATTTGTAGGTGGGCTGCCAGATACAAACCCAGCGACTCTGGCTGCCAACTCAAGGCATTTATCACACCATCAAACAAAATTGCAGTCTCACTGTAGCCTTTGCAAGATAGCCTACCAACTGCAGGGAAATTCATGGAGATTCCTCAGCTGGGTCGAATACCATAGTGTGCCCACAAAATCAGCTATTTACTGCAGGGGAACTGATCCCGAAAGTGTTCAGATCAGTTGTAATTCCAGGAAACTCCAGGGCCCACCTGCAAGTATGCAGGCCTCTGGATTGGGAAACAGCTGGAGATTTGAGGGTAGAACCTGGGGAGGGCAGAATTTGGGGAGAGGGGTGACTTCAGTCGTCAGACCTTCAGGCCTAACCCACTGCTGAGTCCTTGGTAATTTATGCATTCAGCACCTCCTTTACATTGAGTGTGAAATCACTTTGTCACTTATACACATGCTTTTCCCCCTTTGGAACTCACTGCGCTCTCCGACAAGAGAATTCCTGTGTTTTTCGGAAGCTGTTTAAGTGAGACTTTTTCTCTCCTTTCACAGGGAAAGTGAAGGAGATCTTGTGTGTTAAACTTTTTGTGTTTGCCTGCCTTCTCCTACCCCCACCATAGCAGTTTCTCCCACTCTTTGGGCCACCATTTTGAAATGATCAAAAGGCCTAGCTTTTTATATTTTAATGCTGAAGATCTATCGCTGGAGCAACAGACTTTATGAAATTGACACAGAATTGACATGGTTCAATGAGGTAATGCTGAATCCAAGATGGCACCCCCTTCCCCCCAAAAAAGGGAGGCAGGCAAGCTCCCAAATGGAGGTCACATGGAAAGAGCAAGGAAGTAACAGGTGGGCAGAATTGCAGCTCAGCTCAGCTAGGGATACTTTGCAGAAGGAGAATCCCTGGGTCAACAAAAAATGCAGGGAAAAACTCACAGCGAAGCAAAGAGCTGAAGGGTAAGTAGTACATGTATAAATGGCCCTTGACATGAAAACTGCAACAGCAGCGGCCTGAAAAGTGCAGACATTACCAAATTACAATACTGCAATATTGCTGTAAAGCTGCTCCAGTCCCTAGCATTGGCACAAGGCATTCTGCCGGAAAGCACACTGCTGAAAAGTGCCATTGAGGGAGACACAATGGAAGGCAGCACATTAGAACAGCGTGGAGGGGCTGATGTGAAGGGATAAAATTGTGGCTGGGACCTTTGAGAATTTGGCCCAAACCAATGTTAGTTTGGCACGCTTGTCCAGAACATTACAAACTAAGGTTACCAATCTCCAGGTGGAGCCTGGAGTTCTTCAGACTACAGCGATTTGTTTCCCTGAAGGAAATGGATGACTGAGGTCACTCCTCTCAGCAGCGGAGTAGTGGTTAAGAGCAGGAGCACCCTAATCTGGAGGAACTGGGTTTGATTCCCCACTCTGCCACTTGAACTGTGGAGGCTTATCTGGTGAATCAGATTAGCTTGTGCACTCCAATACACACCAGCTGGGTGACTAGTCACAGTTTTTTGGAGCTTTCTCAGTCCCACCTACTTCACAGAGTGTTTGTTGTGGCGAGAGGAAGAGAAAGGAGGTTGTAAACCCCTTTGAGTCTCCTTACAAGAGAGAAAGAGAGGATATAAACCCAAACTCTTCTTCTTCTCCCCAAATCCTGCCTACCCCAGGTTCCACCCTCAAATCTCCAGCCATTTTCCAATCTGGAGTTGGTAATCCTACATCCAACCATCTAAATTCCAGTCAGCCAATCTCATTCTGATGAAGGATTTGAATCCAGGATCCCATCTACTGAAAAAAAGAGCACCTGATAAGGTCTGAATATGCTCCAGGAGCAGAAAATACTGAGATCAGCTGAGAGTCTTTTAAACAAAGGGAAAGAGGCAGAAGGTAAATAAACCTTCTCAACACCCTCCCCCCATCAAGTTATGCGATCCTAGAGAGCCATTATAGGGGATGGGGGAAAGGATTTCCTATTTGGTCCCTCCCTCCACCATTCTACATGGGCTCCTAGTTGTTTCTCCTCCACCCCAGCCAATAATTCTCACTGGTGCAGCATCTGAGTAATGATGGGAAAGCATGTGCAATATCTCACCAAACCAGCTACAGGGCCCTCATGGAGGCTCCATGCAGAAAGCCAAAAGTATGTAACCTCTGAGATGCTCTTTTGTAGCTGACAGGCTGTGAGCTTCGCAGGCAGGGCCCTTTTTGTTTTGCTTGCTGACTTTGCCAGCTGTGATCAAAGCTTTTTTTTAGGGCGGGGGGAGAGAGATAAAGCTCCCACCTCCTCTTCCCCAGCCCAGGCTTGAACCAGACCCAGCAAAGGAACATAAGGGGACTGGGGAGTTGGTTAATCATTCCAAAACATGTGAAGGGTGAGCAAGTACTGAGGCCTTTTCCCAGCTTACTAAAGTGTTGAAAGGAATGCAGGCAGGGCCAAACACTCTGCCAGATGTTCCTTTCCTTTGACATGAACTGGGAGTCTACCAATTGCACTTATCAGGAAGTGCTCAGGTCCCTGCAAGGCACCCAGTATTGCAGTCACCAACTCACCATCTCTCATGGGCTGGACAATGCATTGATTGCCCATGCTCTGGGTTGGAACATACCTGGAGATTTTGAGGGTGGAGGCTGGGGGAGGGGAGGGAACTCGGCAGGGTACAATGCTATACAGTCCACTCTCCAAAGCAGCCACTTTCTCTAGGGCAGGGGTCTGCAACCTGCGGCTCTCCAGATGTTCATGAACTACAATTCCCATCAGCCCTGCCAGCATGGGCCCATGCTGACAGGGGCTGATGGGAATTGTAGTTCATGAACATCTGGAGAGCCGCAGGTTGCAGACCCCTGCTCTAGGGGATCCAATCTCTGGCTATTTATGCACTTGTGGTCTCCTTTGCGTTGAGTGTGCATTCCCTTCGAGTTTGATTCTTGGTCAATTATTGGTTGTGCACTCATTTTCCCTTCTTCAACAGACATCCTGTCTTCATGTCAGAGAATCCCCACAGTTTCAAAAAGCTCATGGAACATTTACCTTGGGCCTTTTAGCAGCGGAGTGGGGCTGAAGTGTGATCTTCTCGTGTTTCTCTGTTTACAGGTGAGGAGGCAGCCCAGTCCTACCTGCAGCTACTCTCAAAAGGCCTCTGTTTCCTGGTTCTCTTAACACCGCCCCTCTTAAAGGCGCAGATCTGATAACACTCAGTAGTTTCAAAACTATAGAGCGGATATTCTCTCCTCGCTCCCTTCCCCTTCCCCTTCCCCTTCACAGACACATACACTCTCCCTCCCTCCCTCCCTCCCTCCCTGCTGTCATGGGAGAGAGGCTTGTTTTTAAAAAGAGCTTTGCCTGAACATTTTTTTTAAGCCCTCCAATCATCAGGGAGGGCAGGAGCGGTGAGCTGGAGCCAGAAACACACCCTGCTTGTGCTGTTCCTTGCAAAAGCCAATTCTGTTGTGTTGATACACTGATATACTGATATGAGTGTGTAGAGAAGGAAGGAAGGAAGGAAGGAAGGAAGGAAGGAAGGAAGGAAGGAAGGAAGGAAGGAAGGAAGGAAGGAAGGAAGGAAGGAAGGAAGGAAGGAAGGAAGGAAGGAAGGAAGGAAGGAAGGAAGGAAGGATGGAAGGAAGGAAGGAAGGAAGGAAGGAAGGAAGGAAGGAAGGAAGGAAGGAAGGAAGGAAGGAAGGAAGGAAGGAAGGAAGGAAGGAAGGAAGGAAGGAGGGAGGGAGGTGTTGGCAACATGGAAAGGGGGAAGACATGGACTGCAGTGCGAAGAGTGGAAAGGGTGGAGCTAGGCAGGCTGACTGTGGGTGGAGGGAAGAGGTCCAGGGCAAAGCTGTGCTTACTGGAAAATCTTCCTGCTCTGGCTGCGAAGCAAAATTAAATTTGTGCTAGAAGTGATCTTGCTTGCTGCTGGGAGACTAGAAAGTGAAAGTGAGGCTGGAGGAAAAATGTCCATACAAGAAATCTTGCTGTGACAGACATTTGCCCCCATCAGGCAGCAGATGCCTTGTGCATAATCAGTTAGTGTGACCTTTCCTCTTCCTTCCCAGGAAAAGCAGAGGTGATCAGCATATGTCAGCTTTTTTTAGGTTTTCCCACCAGTCCCTGCCCACACCACAGCAGTTCCTCTTGCTCTTTGGGCCACCATTTCAGAAGAATCAGAAAAGCTTTCCTCTTTTTTTTAAAGTATCATGCTGGAGAGCTACTGCTGGAGTGATAGACTCAGTGAATTTGAAAAAAAAAAAACCTGCCATAGTCTAACAAGTTAACATTAGACCAAAGACAGCAAAGAAAAAAAAGGTAGCAGACAACCTTCCCAAATGGAGGATGCATGGAAATAAAAAGGAAGTGGGGGGTGGGGGTGGGGGCAAAATGGCAGACTTGCTCAGCTAAGGACATTTTGAAGGAGGAGAATAAATGTGCAAACAAAAAACTGTGGGAAAATTCCACTATGAAATGAACACCCATGGGTAAAATAGTGCATGCATAATGGCTTCTGTATTCTCAGGTTTAATAGCAGCAAATCTCCAGGACCTACCTGGAGGTTGGCTAACCCTATTCAATTCATGAACGGGAGCTATACTTGTGCAAAAAATTCCACATGTTGCCCAGTCCACACAAGATGGCAACTACACAGACTCCACTCCCAATATTCGAGGCTCAATTTCGATACTTGAATTCAGGCCATATTTAAAATCATTTTTTTAAAAAAAAATGCACTTGCATGTGACACTTACTAATCTCAGAACATGCAATTATTTGTGAGATCATTGATCCCAACCAATCAGTCCAATATTTTAAATACTCTACTACACTGACCTTAATGGTGTATAATGAAGCCCCGGCAATGCCTTGTAAATTGTCCTCTGTGTGCTGGAAAGGCTTAATTGCCAAAGACTGTCCAGCAGAATTTTTTCCTGGTTCCTTACCAGCAGAGGCGTATCAGGGGGAAATGGTGCCCAGGGACAACAGATACTCTGCCCCCCCCACCTTCCTGCAGGCTGCCTTCTGCCCTCCCCAGGCCCTGGGGAGTGCCCGTCCAAGTTGCCTCTGCCCCTGCCGAGGGCCTGGGGAGAGAAGGGGGTGGCTTGGAGAGGCGCTGCATACTGCCCATGGGGACAGGGGGGCCAAATGACCCTCAGGTCAGTACAGGGAGGGGGGGTGAGAGGCAATTTTGCACCCCCTGCTAGAGCGCCCAGGGTCATTTGACCTCCCCTGACCCCACGGGCAGTATGCCCCTGCTTACCAGCTGCTTTTACCCTTGCAGGACTCCATTTCTGAGTCCTTGAATATCAGGGATAGCTTTCCATTTTAGAAATCTCCTACTGCACAGTACGCTGAGATTCACAAAAAAAGAGAGGTCTGCTGATACTAGCTGAAGGCACAGTTGCCACAATATCTGCCAGTTCCAGCAGCTGGACCAAATTCAGTGACTATAGATCCAGCACGCTGTGACCCCAAACTTTAGTTGGCCTTTAGTTTGCTCAATTTTAAATATATTCCAGGCAAAAAGCTTGAAGACTACAAGAACCGCGATGCAGCACAAATGTGAATGAAACAATCTCCTTTGAGCATGACTAGGCTACATAAAACCTATAAAAACAGATAATACAGTATGACCAAACCATGCATGCATGAGAAAAAAACCATTCAGAAAACAATGAGAAATTTTTCTCTCTTTCTCACAATACTAGAACCAGGGGGCATTCATTGAAAATGCTGGGGAGAATTAGGACTAATAAAAGGAAACACTTCTTCACGCAACGTGTGATTGGTGTTTGGAATATGCTGCCACAGGAGGTGGTGTGATGGCCACTAACCTGAGTAGCTTTTAAAAAATGCTTTCTTGGACAGATTTTCATGGAGGAGAAGTTGATCTATGGCTACCAATCTTGATCCTCCTTGATCTCAGATTGCAAATGCCTTAGCAGACCAGGTGCTCAGGAGCAGCAGCAGCAGCAGAAGGCCATTGCTTTCACATCCTGCATGTGAGCTTCCAAAGGCACCTGGTGGGCCACTGCGAGTAGCAGAATGCTGGACTAGATGGACTCTGGTCTGATCCAGCAGGCTAGTTCTTATGTTCTTATGTTCTTAATAAGTAATGGGAACATCCATGAAACAGAGGCCCAATATGCATGGAGGACACTCTTCTCACTATAATGGGGTCACAAGGGGTCTCCTCATGTTTCCTTGTTTGCTCACAAGGAGGTGCCCCACTTCCTGCTGTGTGACTTCACTTCTGGGTTGTTCCCCACTGATCACAAGATTGATGGCTTTTTTTAAAAAAGCACTTTACATTTTATATCGATATTTTTCCACAGCATGGCCTCGATCCCGCCCTCTGCTGTGGTGCTGGAGAGCTCAGGAGGGAGGCGGGCCAGGTGTGATTGACCATTGGCAGTCAAGGAGGATGCCCCTGCTCCCCCCAAAAGAAAGCAACAGGAGCCTGTGGGGGAGGGAAGAAGAAATTGGAGCGTGCAAACATGGCTAAATTGATAGCAAAATAACTGGCTTATTTTCTTTAAATTTCATATTGATGAAATTTCATATCGATATTCCTCATATCGTTACTGTGCCGGCTTGTTATCATTAACTTCTGGTTTTTTGGTGGGGGGGAAGCCAGCTGCTAATCCCCCAGAAATACCTGCTAGGAATGGGGAGGGGGAGGAGACTGGAAGAAGCGGAAACCCCGAAGCAAGGGAAAGCATCGGGGTTTGCCTGCTCTCAGGAACAGCAGGGCTTTCAGGATATGTGGTGCTGTAAGTGTGAGCATGTCTGCAGTGAAAACTCTGCTGCAAAGGAAACGTACCCTTACTGCGCAGCAGAGCACCAGTATATAATCGGCCAGAGTGTATGTCAAATCATTTTCCTCTTGGGGAGAATTAATAACTTTACATCTGGGAAACAGAATCCCTGCAACAGAGATTCCCCTTGCCTTAGCCCTAGATCAGAGCTCAATCACAATTTTATCACGAAAGAGCCAAATGATGTCAAAATTCAGTGTGTGAATGATCAACAAAGTGTTGTATAAGAAAGCCAGTTCACAAAACCACATCTGCACAATTGGTTTATTACTGATAATTGACATGTTGAACAAAGGCCACTCTTTCTGCCAAAACAGATTATTGCAAGTCACTTTCGTAGGAAGCCACACACACGAGTTCGCACAAAAAGAAATAAATATATATAGGAACATCCTGCACACATAGAAGCAAATATACATGGAAGCATTACTCCTTCCTAGGCAGTAATTGTTCTATTACACTGACATAAATCTGCCTATAGTTTGCATTTGGATTTCTGGCAACCGTTCCTCTCTGTCATATCCCTTTCTGTAAAGCATCTCTAATATATTCTTTAGTCCCATGAACATCTTTTTCCTGTTATTCCCTTCCCATACTGCCTGACGTTGCACCTATCTCTCCAATATGCCTTAAAGATTTCTTTTTCTTCGGTAAATAGCCTTGTATCCTAAATAAACAAATATTGAGTTCTGTACTGAGACACATTCACCTGAGGAGCCACTGGTTGCCCTAAATGTTGTGAACTGCACATTGGAAGGCAATCTTCTAGTTTCTCACTGGGCTCTTGGCATATATTACTGTTCTTCTCACACTTGGTCTGCTGACTTGGTGGCTAGGGAGAGCTCCAGCACCATTTATTCAGTCCAGTTTCACAGCTGGGCAAACAGCTGGCAACCAATAGATACAGAAAAAGTCTAATCCAGCAAGAGTTAAGCAATGGCCCAGTAAGCCCAAAATAGTAGGTAAATTGTGTTTTATTCAATGGGGTTTACTCCCAGGAAAAAGAATTGCAGTCCCGAGTACATGGATCTAGCTCAGTGGTTCTCAACCTGTGGATCGGGACCCCTTTGGGGGTTGAACGACCCTTTCACAGGGGTCGCCTAAGACTCTATGCATCAGTGTTCTCCATCTGTAAAATGGATAAATGTTAGGGTTGGGGGGGTCACCACAACACAAGGAACTGTATTAAAGGGTCGCGGCATTAGGAAGGTTGAGAACCACTGATCTAGCTGGAAACAGTGAAAACGATATGAAAGCAGCAGCTGTAAATCCTTCAGCTGGATTCCAGGAATTGGTGATCAAGGAACTGGCACAACAAAGGATTCTGCACCAGTGATTGCTGCCTTAATGCTGGTTGAAATAATAACCTAGGCTTCCTGTTTTACATGCCATTATATTTTGTCTCCTTCCTAGGCAGTAAAGCAGCTGAGTTAGCTGTGGTTCAACCTATATCCATTGCTCTGTTATACGGCTGCAGGATTTAGAATGGAATAACGCTATCTGATTGTTATTTCAGTTTTTAAAAAAATTAAAGATAAAAGATGGCCATGAAAGAAAGCTTCGGAATGTCCCCATGCCATTCTTGTCTTTTCTCATTGTTCCACACCTTGCCACACACTTCCCAACAATTTGAAAAACCAAATTGAAAGATGCATTTATGTCCAAATGAACCAAAAGGTTAAAAATGCACTTAATTTGCATAATTTATTTCATTCACAGAATATGACTTTCCAATTTGCAGAACGGCTTTTATTTTGCTGCAGCCTGAGGACAGCTTTCATTATTTCTCTCTCCAGTCTCAGAGTGAATTTGAATGATCTATTCACAGTCCATTCACATGGCAACGAATCAATTCTTCATCACTCAGATCTATTCAAATTGACGATGACTGCTCTTAAGCATCTCTCCCTGATGAAAATTTCATAGCAGAAGCAACACATGTCAAAATTCTTCAAAACTACTCAGAAGATTTCTACTGTTTAAGAACTGAGAGCACAGCTCAACCTGAGCTGCTTCCCTGCCTATCACTGGACTGGACTGCCCCTCCATGACATCACAGCAACTAAGCTTATAACAGCCAAAACATTAGATCATATGTGTCAAACTTGTGCCCTCCAGATGTTATGGACTACAGTTCCCATCATGATCCATAACATCTGGAGGGCTGTGAGTTTGACACCTGTGCATTAGAACCTGTGTCTGTCAGGCTCCACTGTAACAACTAGACCAGAGGTCTGCAACCTGCGGCTCTCCAATTGGCTATGCTGGCAGGGGCTGATGGGTATTGTAGTCCGTGAGCATCTGGAGAGCCGCAGGTTGAAGACCTCTGAACTGGACAAATCAGACCCTCTCATGCCTTTGACACTGGAGACCCATTCCAAGTCAGGTGAAACACAATAGATGGACCAGCAGTTGGAAACAAGATTCATATGACATCTTGGGTTTCAAAAAGTTCTTAGAGCAGGCCTCTTCATGTTCTGAATGAGCATCTTTGCACCAATTCTGTGATGTGACATTTACAAGCTTACATTTACAGATGCAGTCACTATAAATCTTAAACTCTAAAATCCACTGGACAGAAAAAAATATTTTGAAGTCAAAACAACAGCACCTTGTCGATGCTATGAGAGTCCAATTTTTAAAATTCTTGACCCAGGATCATTGCAACTGTGTTAGGGATTTAAAGCATTTTGAGCATGATCCAAAGCAGAATAGTAAGCAGAATCATACACACTTCCCCACAGGTTTGGAAGGTGAGATGGGCATGGCACAATGCTGCTTTTGCACATCTTCAACGTGAAATAATGTAGACACTGGCATTGTACCAACAGTGCCCACTGAACTAGTCTAGATGGACATCAAGATATCTGCAGGGACTATGTCCATTATTCTGCAAGACCTCAGTGGTCATCCTTCCTCCAATGAGCTGCAGAAAAGCAACAGCACTAAAGATGCGCTTAGTAAAAGCCTGAAACCATCACGTTAAACAGCTGAATGGACCAGCAGTCCGTCACCATGATTCTTTTCTCCCCATGGCCCCTTCACAATTATCCAACACCAGCCTGCCTTCTTGAGCTCACTTGCACCCCCTGGCTTTAACCACAAATGCAAATCCATTTGCTGAACTGGAGGACGAAGCACTTACTTTTCGTAGTCATGTTTGCAGTACAGCTGCCTGTTGCGGCAATAGCAGGTGCCCGAGAGAGGCTGCAGGCAAGTGGCACACTTCACGCAACCTTCGTGCCATGAGCGTTCATTCACCCTGAGCAGGAAGCGGTCAGAGATGGGGGTGTTGCAGCCAGCGCAAACCTCCCACATCTTGGACTCGGAGCCTAGGCAAGAGGGAAGACCAACAGATGACATGCAAAACCTAGATGTTTGGTACAGCAGCAGCTGCCAGTAGTTTACTAAGGAATAAAGAGAGCAAAGATACGAGGCACCATCTTATTTAGGTATACCAAGGACTAAGCAGAACAAAGATATCAGCTACCATCTTATTTAGACATCTGTCAGGAAATTCTGCTCCCATTCATTCCAGCAAGGTGCCTGCAGTAAGATGTCCTGGTGGATAGTATCAGGAAATTCAGTATGGAAAATACAGCCAGGCTTTGCAGTGGCTACTAAAAATACATTTTGGGAAGCACACTCTTTACCTTAGGCTTTCAAAAAGAAAACCACTGGTGGCAATTTTGTCCTGCAGTTTTCTTTTGTAGAAACGTGAATCACTTATTTCAAACACACTTTATTCAATAATGATTTCTTTTGGGGAGGGAAGGTGACATGGTAAAGGCTGATCGCAACAGCTCTCAGAAGCTAAGAAGGGACTACCATGGAAAGATGAGGGAATGCCATGGAAAGCTCTGCAGAGGAAGATATCAAACCACCTCTGCTTCTCACTGTTGGAATAAGCGACTTCTGCATGCCTGGACACTGGGGGGTGCTGTATATCACTCTAACTGTGATGTTGCCTCTCTTGTTTGCCCTCCTTGTCTGGGCCAGGAGACCGCCCACTAACTTCCTTTCTTCCCCATGCTAGCTTCACTTCTGCTCTAGCCTTTGAACCGAGCGCATGGTCAATGGCAGCCTGCTCAGTGGGGCCTTTCCCACTGCAGCATCCTCTCACATCCACACACGTGATGGCGCGTTAGTTGTGCCCACTTGTCATAGGGAAAGTAATCTCTTTAGTCTAGGGTTCTTTCTATCTACCTTTTCTTGAAACAAAGTTGTGAACTGAAGATGCTTGAATAAATGTAAGTTTTACCTTTTACATTTATGTCTCTGGAGAAGTTTCTACAAACTGCATTCACACACACTACTGGGCACATCCATGACTCTAAACGAAATCTAACATGGTAGCAGAGATGGATGGTTATTTTTTTGAAGCCCAGATATTTTAAAGTTGGAGCAATTTTTTCCTTGCATGGCTTAGCAGCCATTGCCTTTAGTTCTTGTGTTTTCTTGCTCTGGCTCTAACAGGCCAGCGGTAACAAAAGGTTACCTGCATAGCCACAGAAAGCTTGCTTCCTCTTTCTTGTGTGTGTGACTCAGCATTGAGATTGCAGAAAGCCTTTTGCATTAAAATGGCTCAGCGTAAAGGCAATTCTTGAGAAGCTTACAAGCCTGAATTTTTAACTCATGGCTCCTGATTCAATCCCAAGTAAAGGAAGAAGGGCATAGGTTTTGTTTTAACTACACAAAACCAAACGGTGGAAATGAAGAAGAGACTAGATGGCAAAGAGCCAGATGAAAGGCCATGAATATGGTGTTGGTACTCTCACAAACTCACGACTGGTTAATGTTAAAGGACAAGATTCTGCCAAAGACATGCTAGAGAAGCATTAAAAAGGGTCTTTGGAGAGCAAGACAGAAATAGCAAAAAGTGAGTTTATTTAAACAACTATTTTCAATCAAATTACAAGAAAATGGAGATGCTGATTGCCATATAGAGAAATTGCTGAATCTACGTTAGATAAGTTAGCAACCACTGGCACAGTTCTGGAGGCAGAAAATTGGACTGCTTTTAAGCTCATTGCCTGAGAAATATTCAGCTTTTGTCTCTGCAATAAATGGCAAAGACTGCACATTTGAGGAAGGCTACAGGACTAACTGGGTCTGAATTTTACTTGAAGCAGCAAATATCTCTCTGAGAGCAGAGGGAAGAATGAACTCAAGTTACATTGCCCAAGAAGCCAGAGGCAGGGGGGGGGAAAAAGACTAAATCATTTGGATACAGAAAATCCAGTCCACAGGGAAAGGAGGCCCACCCATTTGTTTCAAGTGTAATAAACCTGGTCACCTCAGAGAGTGTTGACGTAATAAAATGCTGAGACTGGCAGCAAGCATACTCCACTGCTTATTCACACAGACAAAGGGATTTTACTCCTAAAAAATTCGTTCAACTTTTTGCACAACCCATGATACAAACTATTGAAAAATATAAGCCTTGGATTATTGATAGTGGTGCTTCTAGGCACATGGCACAGATGTTGCTTTGTTCAATGAATTAGATAGAGATGCTGGATGCAATGTGTATTTAGCCAATGGAAAACAGATTCCAGTGAATGGAAAGGGCAAAGTTACTTTACATTGCCGACTGGATGATAATGGAACTGAGATTGTGGCAGAAATGTCGCAACTTGCATTGCAGATATACTGACTAATCTGATCAGCGTCCCACACACTATCAGAAAAGGATTTGCTGTTCACTTTGAGAATAATGTGGTACACTATCTCCGCGTGATGGTGAGCTATATTCCCACAGGTACCCTAAGAAATGGAGTCTTTGAACTGGACTGTGAACCACAAACCTGCACAGCCAAAGAGTAACTTCTACCAGCAGTCTTTGGAGCTCATGGGAGGTTTGCCCACCCGTGATGAGGCCATCCCTGAAGCTGAAAAGCAAAGGACTTGAGAAGCAGGCCATTTCCATAAAAGACGTAATGATAACCAATTGTGTGATTGTTGTTTTAAGAGGAAGGGAACTAGGCCTTCATTCCCAACAAAGCCAAAGATGCTCTAAGCAGCCTCTTGACTTAATTCACTCTGATCTATGTGGACCAATCAAACCAGCATCAACTGGTAAGAACACCTATCTGTTGTCTTTCATTGATGACTACTTTCGAGATACACTGTGTGTTATTTGCTAAAAGAAAAGTCTCAGACTGAACAGAAACTAGAGACTATGTTGCTATGGTATCTAATAAGTTTAATAGGAAGCAAGTGTTTCAAGCGGACAGGAGGTGAATATTTCCATACCTATAAACAATTTCTTGAGGGAACATGGGATCAACACAGACTTACTGTCGCCCATTAAGCCAGAACAAAATGGAATTGCTGAAGAAATGGTTATATAATGGACATGATTCGATTGCATGCTCATTGATTCAGGCCTTCCCGCCAAGCACTGGGAGAGGCAGCAATGACCAGTTTACCTACAAAATAGATTGCCAACCAAAGCTACAGAAACAACTCCATATGGGATTATGGCATGGCAGGAAACAAATGTAGAACATCAGAGTCTTTGGATGTAAAGCTTATGCTCATATACCAAAGAAAAGTCAAGCTAGACCCTACTCATAAGCAGGTATATTTTTGGGCTATTCTCCAGAAGTAAAAAGGATACAGGATTTTTTGATCCAGAAGCAACAAATTATATGCAGAGTTGTACCCGGTTTACGGCGACCCAGAGATGGCAAGCTGCTGTGATGGATGACCATTCAGAGGGAGATGGCGATAACGACCAGCTGATCCTACATGCGTAGAGTCCCAGGATGACATCACCCGTGCAGATGCCAGCAAATGCTCAACCTGAAGAGGGGCGGCGGTGGAAATCCCAGACCCGACAGGTGAGGCAGAGGAGTCACAGACTACTGCGGAGGCAGACAGACCTTTGGCCTCGAAGCTCACGCCAGCGAGCCTAACAAAGGGAGTTCCAGCTGAGAAACTTACCTACACAA
Organism: Sphaerodactylus townsendi; assembly: GCF_021028975.2. NCBI lineage: Eukaryota > Metazoa > Chordata > Lepidosauria > Squamata > Sphaerodactylidae > Sphaerodactylus > Sphaerodactylus townsendi. The sequence goes on along the minus strand of NC_059427.1, from coordinate 153,811,620 downwards.
GGGTGCCATCATTGCATGAACCAGCTTCATGGTCTGAGTTACCGTGAATGCCTGAACCAGAAGCAAGAAGTGGAAAGAGGCAGCACAAGAAGAAATCGGCTGCACTACATAAGAACCAAGCATGGATATCACAGAACTACCCTAAGGGTAGAGCGTTATCGGTTGTAAATGGGTTTTAAAGCTAAACAAGATGTGGAAGGTCAGATTGAAAAGGGAGATATAAGGGCGAACTTGTTGCTAAGGATTCTCTCAGATCTATGGAACAGATTATGATCAGACTTTGCACCTGTTGTAAAATATTCTACAATGCTCTTAAGCATTGCTGCATCTAGAAACATATGAAAACTGAGCATTTGGACGTTAAAACCGCATTTTTTTGCGTAAATTGAACAGGGCTTTATATGAAACAACCACCAGGGTTCATAGATGAAAGAATAAACACTAGTCTGTAAGCTTCAGAAAGGACTTTATGGATTAGAAACAAGCAGCTAAAGCTTGGTCGAGATAAAAAAAGTAGCCAAAAGATGCTCACTAAGTCAGGACTTCAAACAAGGCAATGCGGACCCTGTCTTTATAGCAGACACGAGAAATGGGAGATGGACATTTATCCTGACATATGTTGATGACTTGATTATTGCCATGAAAATGAAACTGACTGTGCTGAGATTATATCCCAACTCAACAAAGGAAGTAGAAGTCAAGCACCTGGGAGATGCTTAGCTTCTACTTGGGGATCCAAATCCCGAACATGAACCAGATGGAAGCTATCTTCTTAGCCAGAAGCAGAAAATATTGAACTGCTGGAGTCTGAACCTGGAGGTGTCAATCAATGCCTACCCCAATGAGTTCTGATTTCTGCAGACTAAGGTACTACCTGATGACTTGCTACCTGACAGCAATGATTACAGGACCCAATAAGGCGAAGCTTTTGGCCTTGTAATGACAACCAGACCTGACATTGCTACGGCTGTGAATATATTGTCAGAAGGGTTAGCACACCCACCACAAAGAGACTGGACTGCTGTTATTAAACAAGTGGTGAGGTACTTAAGAAGTGCCTCTAGACTGTAAACTGAAACTGCCAGCAACTAAAAGATCCCACACTATTGGGATATGCTGATGCAGATTGGGCTGGAGAAAGAACAGATCTAAGATCTACCGGTGGCTATGTGTGTTTTCTATGGGAAGTGCTGTAGTTGGTGAGCCGTAAACAAAGTGTTGTTGCTCACTCATCTACTGAATCAGAAGTGCAGTATCAGTTTTCTGAGGGGCATGTAGAAATTACAATGTGGCTTTTAATGTTTATTTAGAAGATTTTTTGAGTAGTGATGAACCTTTTACCTGTACAAATGCTAGAATCTAACCAGAGTTGTATAGCTCTCTCTCTTTCAGATAAGAACCGTGCACGTACTACACACATTGGAATTAAGGATCAATATGGCAAGACTCTTACGAGTAGGAAGGAACTGTGAAACTTTGCTACTGTCCTACTGATATGATGACGGCAGACATCTTGACCAAACGGCTGCCAAAGAAGACAAGTTCCAAAGCCTCGTGACAAACTGAACATTGTATACCTGGAAGCATGCAGTGTCGAGAGGAGTGTTGGAATAGCGACTTCTGCATGCCTGGACGCACAGGGTGCTGTATATCACTCTAACTGTGATGTTGCCTCTCTTGTTTGCCCTCCTTGTCTGGGCCAGGAGACCGCCCACTAACTTCCTTTCTTCCCCATGCTAGCTTCACTTCTGCTCTAGCCTTTGAACCGAGTGCATGGTCAATGGCAGCTTGCTCAGTGGGGCCTTTCCCACTGCAGCATCCTCTCACATCCACACACGTGATGGCGCGTTAGTTGTGCCCACTTGTCATAGGGAAAGTAATCTCTTTAGTCTAGGGTTCTTTCTATCTACCTTTTCTTGAAACAAAGTTGTGAACTGAAGATGCTTGAATAAATGTAAGTTTTACCTTTTACATTTATGTCTCTGGAGAAGTTTCTACAAACTGCATTCACACACACTACTGGGCACATCCATGACTCTAAACGAAATCTAACACTCACTTGCCTCAACAGCCCCTCGCGGGGTCACCATAAGTCGGTTGTGACTTAACAGCCCTCACTTATACAATAGTTACTGAGAGCAGGTTACGGTACATTGGGTCGCCAGATCCCAGTTGGGAAAGTCCTGGAGATTTGGGAATGGAGCCTGGAGAGGACAATGACCTTAATGAGGTACAGTGCCATCAATCACAGGTGTCAAACTCGTGGCCCTCCAGATGTTCTGGACTACAGTTCCCATCATTCCCTGCCAGCATCATGGAGGGCCGCGAGTTTGACACCTATCCATTTTCTCCAGGGAAACTGATCTCTGTGGTCCGGAGATGAGTTGTAATTCTGGGGAATTCCCAGATCATCTGGAGGCTGGAATCCATAATTTATTGTGATGGAATGAATTACATTGAATGGCCCAATAGGAAATGGAATTGTAGGCTGCTGAAACAAAGAAGGAACCAGCTGGAAGTCCACCAGAGCTACCTAACAAGGTTTAATCCTGACGAAGCCTAGACTCAGAAAGCTCTGAATTATGCTGCCTTTGGAAAAACTGGGTTTTGTAGCTCTCACGATTTGTAGGCCTTGCATGCATTTTTTGAATCTGACAAGTACTGGAGTACATTACATCGCATAATTTGTCTAAGAAGGGACTATAAAATGACATATTGTATGTAAAATCTTGTGAGAGTACCAAATGGTTGGTGATTGTCAAATGGTTCAAGGCCTTGAGCCTTTGCAGAAGAGCTGTAGCTCAATGGCAAAGCATCTGCTTTGCATACAGAAGGCCCTGGGTTCAATCCTAGGCATCTCCAGTTAAAAGCATCAGGTAGTAGATAAGGCAAAGGACTTCTGCCTCAAATTTTGGAGAGTCTCTGATGGTCAGAGAATATAGATCTTGATGGTCTGCCTTTGTGTAAGACAGCTCTGTGCATTCAGCTCTTCCTGCTGATCTGGATCAGACTAATTAGTATTGGATCAGACCCATGTATTACCCATTCTTCTCTTAAAATAAAAAAGAACTCTGGGTACATGAGGAAACACAGCTCAGCTACAAAAGCCAAGCAACACATCACTATGTACACAGGAAATGGAAGCAACCCTCTGCTTCAGACTTTTAGTTTTTTGGCCCTTGGAAAACCCTCTCTATTGTACCAAAGCAGCGAAATGGGTTGTCCCCAGTGGTGGGATCCAAAAATTTTAATAACAGGTTCCGATGGTGGTGGGATTCAAACAGTGGCGCGACTGCACGCACGTACCTCCAGTCCCTATTGGGCAGGGAGGTTGCTTTAGTATAGGCTGACCAGACATCCCGCTTTTGGCGGGACAGTCCCGCCTTCAAACAATTTGTCCCGCGTCCCGCAGGTTATTTCAATTGTCCCGATTTTTGTTGAAGGTTGCTGTGACTGCTCCTCTTGGGTGTAGTGGCAAGGCAGTCAGGCATCCCTCCGCCGCGATATGTGGCTAAGCAGGAGCATCAGCCTTCTGGGGGGGCGCTGCTGTTTCTCTGCCCCTGTGACAGGAGGTGGGAGAAACAGAAGCTCCCAGAAGCGCAGTGCACTCCTGCAAGTAACGTCTAAAAGCTTGCTGCCCGCCTCCACCCGTCCGTCCCGGTTCACAAAGGTGACCATCTGGTCACCTTACTTTAGTAACTCCTTCTCGGCACTCAGAAAAAATTAGTAACCACTTCTAGAGAAGTGGTGAGAACTGGTTGGATCCCACCTCTGGTTGTCCCCCCCTCCAAAGGCACCTGAAGTCTCAACGGTATTTGGAACAGCCTTAAAAACAATGTCAGGAGGGATGAATAGGTTAACAGAATACTCAGCAATGACAAAGCTAATATCTTTGGTGCACAGAGTATGAAAGAAGATGGAAAGCTTCTTTTGGATTTTACTAATTGAGGACTTGGATAGCTACACATACCAATGATCTGTATAATTATTGTTTATGAGGACTTTATGGATAGGGACAAACAATTGCATTTTAATTTCTTGAGTTTTAAGAATTGTGATTGGAATTTAAAATGTTGTAAAATTGAATGCAAGCTTCCCAATGATTGTTATGTTTGATTTTAATTCCATGTAAAAAATTAAAAAGATATGCTAAGCTGTAAAAAAAGAAAAGAAACAGCATCAAGAGAGTCCTCAGTGGCTCTCGTTGCTTCATCCCTGAGCCTATAACACATCTAGCTATTATTAGAAAGAAGACAAAAATGTTTTGCAGTAAAGTTAATTTCCTAGGGAGCTGCCTCTGGAAAGCCAGGCGCTGTAGACAGACTCCTCTCTGCAACTACCACCCCTCCCTCAGTCGATGCTGCAGTCGAGATTCATCAAATAATTCACATACCAAACGTAAACCCACTCAGACCATCAGAGCATAGCTGTTCCTTTTAGAACCTTGTGTATATTTGGGGGACTTTTTTTGCATCTCTAAATAAATCAGAATGAAAGCAAGCAGCAAAAATAACACCACTATTACATTCTGAACAGGGCTCAGTTTCAACTAAGAGGTGTTTTGTTAATTCAAGAATTAGCAGCGCCTCCTCACTTGGGGGAATGCCTCTTGAGGCCCATCTGGAGCTTGGGTTGCCAACCTCCTGGTGATGGCTGGAGATCTCCTGGGATTACAGCTGATCTCCAAGGAAAAGGGATGAGTTCACCAAGAGAAAATGGCCGGTTTGGAGGACAGACTCAATGGCATTATATCCTACTGAAGTCCCCTTCCCAAACCCCACTGTCCTCAGGCTCCACCCCCAAAATATCCACGTATTTCTCAATCTTGAGCTGGCAACCCTACCTGGTGTCCACAATCTTCTCTTTCAGGAACCAGGCCTGAATATTTTTTGAAAAATCCTTCTAGCCTGAAGACTATAAGGATAATTTCAGCTGCCAAATGTTTTATGTTCCCCTCCTCCTCCTTTCTTTCAAAGCCAGCTTTTATGCTTCAGGGCTTTATTGGCTGGTTTTTCATGCTTGTTAATTTTAAGGATGTTATTTTTAATGATTTTATCTTGTTTTATTTTATAAGCTGCCTCAAGTGGGTCTCTGAAAAGGAAGAAAGTGTCTTTCAATAAATAAATAGGACTGCTAGATGTGGTAGAATCCTTGTGCAAGTATTTCTGTTTGGAAATATTCTTTAATGAATTAGTACTTTTAAAAAGTTTTTTTTAAAGTCAACCTTCTATATCAGCCAGGAGGCACGCAGCAAGCAGAAATAGCTTTTTGACTGTCATGCAACAGCATATGAGAGTGTTGGTAGCAGAAACAGATTACGGGATATATGCCAAAACTTATTTAATTTCATTTGTATTTCTCTATCTTTTTCTAAGTATGTATGTATGTATATATATATATATATGTGTGTGTGTGTGTGTGTAATATTTCTATGCCATCAAAACACACAGACCATAAAAACTATCCATTAGCAGACTGCAAAAAACCAGTAAAATAAACTCTCTAATTAAAAGCCTGAGACAAAGACATAATTTAACCAGGTGCCTAAAAATAAACTGATATCCAGGGAGCCCCCAAAAGGAGAATGTCCCAAAAGCAAGGTGCCACCACAGAAAATGCCCTGTCTGTAGTCAATATCCACCTCACCTCTGAAGGTGAGACCATCTTAACTGGGACACTGGATACTATGAGAGAAGGTAACCTGGCCCCAAGCTGTTCAGGGCCTTAAGGGTAAGAACCAGCACTTTAAATTCTGAAAATAGATATGTATCCAATGCAGATCTTTCAGCACAGAGTGATACAACCAACCCCTGATACTAACCTGACTGCTGCATCTCACTACTGATGTTTCTGAGCTATTTTAAAGGCAGTGCCACATAGAGTGCAGTAAAGTAGCCTAACTTGGATGTGATCAGACTGTGGATCTCTGTGCCTAGATCATGCTTTTCAAGAAACAGCTGTAACTAGCAAACCATTCAGAGCTGATAAAGGACACTATGGACCATGGTGGAGACCTGAGGCTCCAACCATAAGCCAGGATTCAATAGCACCCCTGAGCTACAAATCTGCTCCTTCGGAGGAAGTGCAACCCCTTCCAGGACAGGTTGGCTCCACAGTCCATGACCAGCTTCTCCATTCACCAGCAGAACATCACTCAGCCTTGCCTGAACTGAGCTTCAATTTGATTGGCTGTCATCCAGCCCTTTACTTCCTCCAGATGCCTCTTCAGGACTTTCAGAGACCCACCCATGTTAGCTGTTAAGGAGGAACACAGGTGGGTATCATCCACATATTGGTGGCACCTCACTCCAAATCCCCAGATGACCACTTCCAGAGGTTTCATGTACATGTTAAACAGCATGGGAGGTAAGATGGAACCCCATGGGACCCCACAGCATAAATGCTGCAGGGCAGAGCAACAGCCCACCAGTATCACCCCCTGGAATCAGCTGGTTAAGTAAGAGCACAAGAACAGTTCCCCTTGCTGCTAGCCTAGCCAGCCTCTCTGGAAGGATACCAAGTCTGATTGTCCTGAAAGTCGCTAAGAAGTCTAGGAAAACCTGAAGCAGAGATGTATCTTGGGGGGGAGGAGAGAAAGGGGGGACATATGACCCAGGCGCCATTTGCCTAAGTCATGTGGGAGGTGCCTTTTGGCTACCTGCCCCCTCCCTTCCCCCCACCGGCTACCTCCTGGTGCCACCTGCCTGGCGCCTGTCCAGCCTGCTGTCCGCCTGCAGTGCCCTCCACTGGACACAGTGTGTAACAGACCTCTCCTCTGAAGATGCCAGCCACAGATGGAGGAAAAACATTAGGAACTAGATCTACCAGACCACGGCCACACAGCCCGGAAAACCCACATCAACCAGTTGAATCTGGCTGTGAAAGCCTTTGACAATACATTGACTCTCATTCTCAAGGCAGCTGGTGTCATTGACAGGAAAGATAACCAGCTTCAGTGTAATGAGGAGAAAATATTCAAAATATCATACTGGCTTGTTTGCATTGTGAGGGCAAATCAAAAATAAAGAGACCTGATCAACCTAACTTGACTGTAGCCAATCACTTCCTAGCTGGTATGGGCTTCAAATCTCATATTATGAAGTATCCAAGCTAGACAGTTGCCATGGTCCATGGCATTCAATTGAAGGACTCTGTCAACAGATAATGTATCAAGTTCTTTACCTAGCAACCAGCCAAAAAAATGTGGTGAAAGCTTAAGGCATGAATTATTGGGTCATACCTCAAGGATTATTGGGAAACCGGCCTGATTCACCTAGCAATAACTTAATTTTTAAAAAATCAATTTGGCCAACTTAAGGTAGGATGAAGAGCCAAGAGATTCAGTTCACTTTACAGTTGTCTTCTCTCAAAGTCTACAAACAAGGTTGTCTTTGATAGGTAGGAGAAGAAATTGATCTTTGGGGCCACTTGCCACCAAAGGCAACTAAAAAATTAATTCGTTCATTTGTAAGAGCTAATAAGCCCCTCATCTTCAGACTTTTCCTCTACTCCATCTATAAGCAAGAGCAGGAAAAGTGGAGGAAAGATCAACCTTTTGACTGATGGCACATACCAAAGTGGATGTTCAAGCGAGTTTTAAAAAATAAACCACATTAAAGTGTCACACCTTGGTGATTTCCCACTGAGCAATTAAAGGTGGATACAACCAGGTTTCAAAAGAAACAGCACCTTTTCATCGCGGTTTCTCCCTCCTCACTGCAGCGTGTGTCTAGTGAAGATCTCAATGTCTATTGTGGTTTCGAGCAATGCAACACTCCCAGTGGTGAGATTCAGCAGGTTCGCACCACTTTGGTAGAACCGGTTGTTAAAATGGTGCTTGTAAACAACCAGTTGCTAAATTATTGGAATCCCACCATCGGAACCAGTTGTTAAATTGTTTGAACACTCCCCACCTTTTGTTTACAGATGGCATAGAAATTGTGTTCCACGCAGCCATGTTTCAATGTAACCTCCGCTGGTGCAAAACAAAAAAAGGGACTGCGCGCACATCGCGTGCAGCCCACTGCGCTCTGATTGGCTGGAAGGTTCCACGTCACTCCCAGTTGTGGAAAAACAAACCTACATTTAACCCCTGAACCACCCCACCAATCTGGCTTCAGCGCGTGTTTTTTTAAAAGGTGCACTTCTTCTGCAGGTTCTTAAAAAATGGCCCCTGATAAGGGGGAGAGGGAGCGCCAGAACCGGGATGAATCCGTGTTCGGCAGTTAAGCAGTGGGGAGTTCTTGCTCAAACTTTCATATTTCGCATGAGTATCACGCGATTAATTGACTGCGGGGAATCGACCCTTGACACGGATGACCCAGGCTAGCCCAGTCTCGTCAGATCATGGCAGCTAGGCAGGTTCAGTTCCAGTCTGCATTTGGATGGAAGACTACCAAGGAAGTCCAACGAAAAGAAAGGCAATGGCAAACCACCTTTTCTTGAAAACCCTCTGGCAAAGCTGCTTGATGGCATTTTCCTCCACCACACAGTGTGCCCAGATAGAACAATCAAAAGGTACATAAGCCTGATGATGATGAGACACCTTTTACAATTCAAAATTATATTGGATCCAACTTTAGAATATTCCCCCTTAGGATCTCTCCGTTGAGAAATTCCTGGAGATGTGTGAGTAAAGTCTGGGGTGGGCTAGGTTTTGGGAGGGGAGGACCTGAGCAGGGTGCAATGCCGCAATGCCCACTTTCCAAATCAGCCATTTCCTCCAGGGAAGCTGATTTCTGTCATTCTGGGAGGTCTCCAGGTCCTACCTGGAGATTGGCAGCCTGATTCCCCTGTCAGCTTTCAGAGACCCGTCTTAATAGGAAACCTCTCCCCCTTCAACCCTGACAGTTTTGCAAGTCCTTCAGATACCAAGAGTTTCCTATTTAGACAGGTCTCTGGAAGCTCCCAGACCACTCCTGCTTTGGTGAGGGTTACACAAGGCTTTTTTATGGGCCTCCCAATCTAAGACCTCTGAACAGAACCAAGAGCAGGAAATATTTTAAAGAATACTGAGGAAGAGCAAGGGTATTATGTGGTCCCAGCAGCATATTCGCAGCACGTTGTTTCTCAGTTTTCTTCCCGTAAGGTACTGATTCAGCTTCAGACTCTAGACCAGGGGTCCCCAAACTTTTTAAACAGGGGGCCAGTTCACTGTCCCTCAGACTGTTGGAGGGCTGGACTAAAAAAAACTATGAACAAATTCCTATGCACAAATGATTGTAAAATGTTTGATTTCACCTTTCAGCCTTTCTATCATGGTCTATTTTTAGAACAGTGACCAAAGTATGTCAAGTACAGGGTGGGCTCCAAATATTGTTGGGGAGGCTGTGAAATACCTTCCCCTGTAAAAAAAAAAAAAGCAGAACTTTCCCAATGAAGCATTACATCTAACCCAGGATCAGGTATCTTCCTGGGTTCTTTCCTCCCTAGCAGCCAGCGAGCGATTCGCCAGCCTGGCTGATGCCAATGGGAGTGGGGCGGAACAGACAGCCTGAGAGCAACACATGGAGTAGCTGAGAGGGAAGGTCGGAGCAGGGGTTGCCACATGTAAGGTTTCCAACTCTGGGTCAGAAAATTCATGGAGATTTGGGGGTGCAATCTGAGAAAGGCAGGGTTTGGGGTGGGGAGCCCACCGTCCAAAGTAGTCATTTTCTCCAGGAATTGATCTTCAGAGAATAATCAGAACTGCAGAAAAAACAATTGCTGCTAACCTGCCTTCCATTGAGGATCTGTATACTGCACGGGTCAAAAAAAGGGCTGTGAAAATATTTACTGACCCCTCGCATCCTGGACATAAACTGTTTCAACTCTTACCCTCTAAACGTTGCTACAGAGCACTGCACACCAAGACAACTAGACATAAGAACAGTTTTTTCCCGAATGCCATCACTCTGTTAAACAAATAATTCCCTCGATAATGTTAAACTATTTATTATATACTTATTATATAATTACTGCACTACTTTTTTCATCATTCCTATTACCCATCTCCTCCCACTTATGACTGTATGACTATAGCCTGTGCTGACATTTTATTTTATTTTATTTTATTTTATGATTTTACATTTTATGTTTTCATTACTACTGATTGTTTCCTGATTGCTTACTAGACCTATATGACAATCATTAAGTGCTGTACCTTATGATTAAGTGCTGTACCTTATGATTCTTGACAAATGTATTTTTCTTTTATGTACACTGAGAGCATATGCACCGGAGACAAATTCCTTGTGTGTCCAATCACACTTGGCCAATAAAGATTCTATTCTATTCTATTCTATTCTATTCTATTCTATTCTATTCTATTCTATTCTATTCTATTCTATTCACCTGGAGGTCCACTGTAATTCTGGGACATCTCCAGGCCTCCCCTAGAGGTTGGCAACTCTTACATAGAGGTAGTATCCACAAATATGTCTCCTGCCTGTGATCAGCAATGTTTAGAAAGCAGCAACTCCAGTCACAGAAAAAGAGCAGACCTGTGGGCATTGCCTTGTTGCATAGGCTGGTTGGGGAGAAAGGAGCCCAGGAGCCCAAGGGAGCCGATCTGGCAGACCCCGAAGGCCACGGGTATCTCCAGGGCTGTTTTCCCTCCAGCAGACCCAACAATCAAAGCCACAGAGACCCGTTCGCCTCCTACCAGCCGTTCCCGCAGGATGGAGGGTGGGGATCGCCCTGCTTGCTTTCCGCTGGCCTTGTTGGCAGGGGCACTGAGCAGAGGTGTGTGGCCCCATTCACAGGTTGTGGGGGGCCTGAAGGCAGACGAGCGACTGCAAGCACAACAACCCAGTGGGAAACCCTCCCATGCGAGCCCTGCAGAAGCAGATGGCGAGACCCTGCCAGTTCTCGGGAAGCGCCGCGGGGCTGGGGAATCCAGGTGGATTCAGTGCCCTGTTCGCTCAAGCAGTCGTGGGTGACTGTGTGTTTTGGGGAGCGCGACATCTGTTGCCCCAGCCTCGAGATAGAAAGCCTGCCCCGACTGGGGCTCAACAGTCACCTGTCCTCTCAAAAGCACGTTTGTTCTCATTCCCCCACCCCGAGCCTCAGGGCCGTCCTGGGCATCCAGGGACAGGAAATCCACACCCGCTTTGCTTCCCTCCCTGCTGACTGAAGAGGAGTCGCCCTCTTCGCTCCCCCGATTCTTCATGCTGGTGGTGGGGCGGGCGAGCCCCTTGCGCCAGAGGGGCCGATTCCTCCTCTCCCTCGAGCCCCCACTGCACGTGAATGGAGCCATCGCCGCCATGCCTGGCGGGCCGGATAAATGCCTTCAGGGGGCCACATTTGGCCCCCGGGCCATAGTTTGGGGACCCCTGCTCTAGACAACCGAGCCTCATGATCTTGGTGAAATTCCAAGCACAACCCCTTTGCTTCCTTTCTTAAGATGTGTATGTGTGCATGCATCAAACAATGACAGCATCACACAGTCACTATCCTGTGGTTCTGCTCATCTTGTTACTCTTGTTTACCTGCTCTGGGTTGGGAAATACGTGGAGATTTTGGGGTGGAGCCTGAGGCCAGTGAGATTTAGGGAGGGAAGGCACTTCAGTGGGATGTACTGCCATAGAGTCCACCTTCTAAAGCAGCCATTCTAGGTGAAACTGATCTTGATTTGTTGGGGAATCAAACTTGGTTCTCCAGTGTAGTGATGCACTGCTGACCCAGCAGCACCATGGTAGAACGTTGGGACGCCAACGGACCTACGGCCTTGCTGGTCGCCCCCCCCCCCATCACCACACCAGATCCACGAAGGGTGTGAAGGGAGAGAAAGGAGGAAGTGCTTTCAGCATGCAAGACAAATATTGTGACCATTCCTGGAGGCTGTAACAGTATCCCTAGTTATGTTTAGTTGGTTTGCACTTGCCTAATAAAATACCACAGGAACCAATTGCTAACAAACCAACGAGTGCTTGCAAGGTTGGGATTCTTGCCAAGGATGCTGGACTTGGTGGAACTTTGGTCTGACTCTGCAATTCTTTCTTCCATTCTTAAGTAATAAGGCCTACTAGTCAGGGTCACTTTCTGTTAGGATTGCAAACAGCATGGAGGGATTTGCATTCAACCATACTGCTGCTGCTGCTGCTGCAGGGAATGCAAATGCGATTACAAATGTAAATGGACTGATAACCTCGCGCTCAATACAATGCACTCAACCACACCTTTGCATAGCAAGTTCCACCCAAACACTTACTGATTGGTTCCCCACCCTGGGACATGGACAATATATACCCCACTAAACATTCACAGCGTGTAACAGACTTCTCTCTGTGATACATCTCTGAAGATGCCAGACACAGATGCAGTCAAAACGTTAGGAGCAAGATCTACCAGACCACGGCCACACAGCCGGGAAAAACCACCACAACCAGCTTGATGGGCTGTTGTTCACCAGGTGACCTCCATCATTATGCAGAAGAAGGCAGTGGCAAACTACCTGTTAGTCTCTTGTCTTGAAAACCCTATATGGGGCCTCCATAGGTTGGCTGAGACTTGAGGGCCTTTTAGACACACACAGCCAGAAAAAGAAGAAGAAGAAGAAGAAGAAGAAGAAGAAGAAGAAGAAGAAGAGGAGGAGGAGGAGGAGGAGGAGGAGGAGGAGGAGTAGTAGTTTGGATTTCTATCCCCCCTTTCTCTCCTGTAGGAGACTCAAAGTGGCTTATAAACTCCTTTCCCTCTCACCCCACACACAACAAACACCCTGTGAGGTGGGTGGGGCTGAGAGAGCTCTGAAAAGCTGTGACTAGCCCAAGGTCACCCAGCTGGTGTGTATGGGAATGCATAGGCTAATCTGAATTCCCCAGATAAGCCTCCACAGCTAAGGCAGCAGAGCGGGAAATCAAACCCGGTTCCTCCAGATTAGAATGCACCTGCTCTTAACCACTATGCCACTGCTGCTCTCACTTCAGCTGTTTGAGAGCCGCAAGCCCTGGACAAATACTACACATACATTTTTACTGTTTAACTTTTGCGTGCACATGTTGTTACAAACCCTTTATTTGTAAATATTAATATAAATATTAAGAAACACACACAAGTAATAATTATTCATGTATGTAATTTTTATTATTACATGAGACTGCCAAGAGAAAAACAAAAAGGATAAAAACAGATATTGCCAATGATACTTCTTTGGCTAAGACTGTTAAGTATCTGGTAAAAATATGGAAAAATATATATAAATTGGAGATAGTTATTGGCTATTACTGCTGGCAGAAATATTGTGAGTGTATCTTTGCTGTGAGTCATTTAAAATCTGACTGATATGTTGTCAAGGCTGTATGAATTATAGGGACTATGGGGCCTTGGACACTTCGGCCTTTGACCCCTATGCCCCGTTTCTGCCCCTTCCAACCTCCTGGTCCCATAGCAAAGCATGGCAACACAGCTATGGGGAAGGACGTGAACAGAGGAAGCAGGCCGGAAGAGGGGAAGACCCCCCCCCCCACTGACCAGGCTCCCTTTATGTGACAAAGAATCACATGTGGCTCATAAGCAACAGTTCTGCCACCCCTGCTGTGGGGTTTCAGTCAGAGGTCTTTCATTTTACCTACTACCTCATCCTTTAAAGTGGACATGCTCTACCACTGAGTCACAGCCCCTCCCTATTAACTAGACTAGAGCTTAAACAGAGACCGTGCCTTTAAAAAACACCTCAGCAAGGACATTAGATTGCTGAACATAATTATGTGTGTTAAGTACTGTCAAGTTATTTCTGACTCACGGTGACATTATGAATCCATTTTCCCCCAAATGTCCTCATATATAAGATGAAGGAAGCTTTGACCCTTGAAATCCAGCTTGCTCCTGGAAATCTTGTTAATTTTCAGGGTGCTACTGAACTGGAATCTTGATTATGGACAAGGCGTCTGGTGCACCATGGAGGCAAATGTCTATCACAGCAAGATTTTTTGTACAGGTGTATTTCTTCAATCCCTGCTTTCATTTTCCGTTCTTTCCGTGGCAAGTGAGACCACTTCTATTGTGACTTTTAATTTTATTTGCTGCCAGAGTGAGCAGATTTGCCTGAGAATACAGCTCTGCCCCAGACATGTTCCCCCCACCCACAGCCAGCCTACCTAGCTCCACCGTTCCCATCCCCTCTCACTGCTATCCACGCCTTCCTCCTTGCCCCCCCATCCATGTTGTCAGCTCCTTCCTGCTTCTCTAAATGCTCATATCAACAACACAATATAAGAATTGGCTGTGATCTTTATATCGAGTCATTGTAGCTTCAAAGAGGTCTTATTGAATACCAAAAAACAAAACAAATCAAGACATGTGCACACAGTCGCATAGCTACCATGGTGCGGTGGAGGGTGCCATTGGGGTCACATGGGGGTGGAAAATCACCCCCACACTCTTCCCACACACTCCGTGTTGCCAGGCCTGGCAGAAGCTGCTGCTGGGCTGGCCTCACCAAGCCTGGCTGCTTTTTCAGCTGGCTGCTCTTTGCAGCTGGCTGAACTAAGGTAAGTGGGTGGAGGGCAGGGGATGAGTTGGGGTGGTGCAGAGGCGTACCTAGGCAAACTGGAGCCCTGGACAAAACCCCATGGGCGGCCACCCTCCCCCACCTTGATCAAACAATGATTTTTTTCCACCAGGTCGTTTCAAAGTCACCATCACATTATAGAACATCCCCAACTCACAAATCTGGATTTAAAAAGAGAATCTGGGGAAATGTAGGGGGTGTCTGTTGTCAGGGGTGCAATTATTAAGATAGCAGCACCAAAATTTCAGAGTATCTTCGTGAGACCCTACTGATGATACCACCCAGGTTTGGTGAAGTTTGGTTCAGGGGGTCCAAAGTTATGGACCCTCAAAGGTGAAGCCCCCATCTCCTATTAACTCCCATTGAAAACAATGGAGGATGGGGCACTCCCTTTGGAAGTCCATAACTTTGGACTATCTAAACCAAACCTCACCAAACCCGGGTCATACCATCAGGAGAGTCTCCCAAAAAATCCCTGAAATTTTGGTGCTGCTGGCCTAAAATCTGCGCCCCCTGCAGGCCAAAAACGGAAAAAATGCTAAAAATACAAAATCCCACACTAACGAACCTGCAATTTTGTTGCCCACCACAAGGTGGCACCCTGGGCAGCTGCCCACTTTGCCCAATGGGAGGAACGCCTCTGGGGGGATGGGGTGGGGTGCTGAGGGGGGTACGTGGGGGAGGGGACCCATGGGATGGGGTCAAAGCACCATTTTGCCCCCGGGCACCATTTTCCCCACAAGCTCTTTAAAGGTCGGGTGGGAAAAACAAAACATTCCCTGTTTCAGCACAGCAAGCAGGGAACATTTGGAAAGTGTCTTGGGGGAAAGAAACACTAGTTTGCTCTTTCAAAATATGATGCTTTGAGAAAAAAAAATGTTTTTTCAAACATTTTTTGGGGAAAGCTGTCCAGAATCCCCCCCGCTTTAAAAATGTCCTGAAGATGTTTTATTTGTGTTGTGTGGAATGGGCCTTTGAATTCTGATGCTTGAGAATTGCCCCCTAAAACAATACTGAGATCAACTTCCTTCCATATGAAATCGCTCGCATAAATGGATGGTTCCTGTGCAACCCACCCTCAAAAAAAGTGATCCTAAATGGCACACGAACCATATGCAATTAATTTTGTGCTGCTTCACACAACTATGTTAAATGAATAAACATACTAAGATTTTAATCCAGTGAACAGATAACATGCCAGCTTGGACACAAGTCTAGATTTTAACCCACTGTGACTGTCAGGGAATCTGATCAAATGGGGTGGGACTGTTGCTTAGTGGCAGAGACTCTGCTTTGCATGCAGTAAGTCTTCGGTTCGGTCCCCTAGCACAGGGGTCTGCAACCCGCGGTTCCGGAGCCACATGTGGCTTTTTCAGCCTTATACTGCGGCTCTGCATGGCCTGGAGGTCGGAGGGTAGTGTGGGCATGTCCCTCCAGCCCTCCAGAGCAGCGCTGGAAGGAAAGGTGACTGGAGGGGCTGAATCGAATGCGGCTCTGCGCGGAACCGCCTCTACGGCCCAGTAGATCTTCGGGGCTGGGGAAAATGGGTCCAAATGGCTCTTTGGGTGGTAAAGGTTGCCAACCCCTGTCTAGCATGTCCAGTTAAAAAGGACCAAGTTGCAGAGGATGGGAAAGACCTCAACCTGAGACCTCCTGGAGAGCAGCTGCCAGTCAGAGCAGACAGTAACAGCCAACCAACTCTTTCACAAAGAGCACAGCTCAAACAAACCTTATCCCATGGCAGTGAAGAAGCAACTGAAGGAGAGGGGATTTATGCTGGCTGGGCTGGTGTGCTGCCACAGCAACACACAGTACTGAAGAGGCTCAGGGCTGGGCTGCTGGCAGTTCAAAAGGAATAAAGTCCAAGGTTACCAAGTCCACGGGAGAGCCCAAAGAGAAGTCAATCAGGCCAAGAGTCAATTGCCAGGGATGCAAACAGGAAAATCCAGGACAGAAGCCGGTCTGTTGTCAGCCAGGTCTGGAGACAGCAGTGGTGTGCAGACAAGGGCAGGTAGAATCCACTTTGCAACCAGAATTGCAGTTCCTGCCCAAGGCTTTTTATTCCTCAGAGCTCCTTGCCTGGAACTGCTGCTGCAAAGACTCTGGGCAATGCCTAGCCTGTAGTCTTGCTAAGTGGCATCCCTCCTTTTAGGCCAGTCCCAATCTCTGTCTGCACCTCAGGCTTGCATCTGGAGACTCAAAGCTGCTAGCATCATCTTTAGCCCTGCTGATCAATTCTTGGCCAGAAGCCTGTGTGGGTTCAGGCTCTGCCGGTTCAGCTGGCTTCTCTCTGCAAGGCTCCATTAACCGGTTGTTGTGGGTTTTACAGGCTGTGTGGCCATGGTCTGGTAGATCTTGTTCCTAACATACTACTCTCTGTGCTACACCTCTGAAGATGCCAGCCACAGATGCAGGTGAAACATTAGGAACAAGATCTACTAGACCACAGCCACTCAGCCTGGAAAACCCACAACAACCAGTTGAATCCGGCCGTGAAAGCCTTCGACAATACACTCGATTAACTCTTTCTTGGGCGAGCTATCAGCTGCAGCAGGGGCTTCTTCAGAGGAGCTGCAGCGGCTGGAGGGGCATGACAGCATTGGCCTGTTGGTCTTGTTCAGTTTGGAGAGAACGCGAGCACGCAACCAACTGATGTCAGAGCGCCCTCTAAGGTTAAAGCTTGAGAACATTCACTGTAACTTGGCCTACACACGTGCAGTCCCCATGTGGGATTGCACAGAAGACCAATGATGAAGCTTAGTTATCACAATGTAGAGATTGAGCCACAGAGAAACTTCTCGAGCTTTAACCTTAGAGGGCACTCTGATGGCCATTGGTTGTGTGTTCGCATTCCCTCCTAACTGAACAAGACCAATGACCCAAAGCCTGCTTTCTCAGTTCCACCTGAGCCACCCCCAAGAACCACTTCTACAGAAGTGGAGCAGGACAGGAGGGAGGGAATGTGTGCCTGCACAGAAGACCTCAACAAACATCAGTTACATGGAAGTGCAGTTCTGTCTTTATCATTGGGCTTCTGTGCAATTCCACATTGGGATTCTAACATCAAGGAGGTGGGACGAGGTTTGACCAAGCATTTATTTAACTCATCATCACCTACCACCTATTTGCTTGTTTGTTTGTTTGTTTTAAAATTTATATCCCGCCCTTCCCAATAAGGCTCAGGGCGGCAAACAAATCAGATAAAACAGTGCAATAAAACAATGTAAACATTCAGCCGCAGCAGCTAAAACTTACGACAATAAAAGCAATAAGATAAACAGATGGCGATAAAAACCCTTAAAAGACACCCATGGGAGATCACGATGTTCCAATCAGGCCGGCTGCCACGATCTAAAAGCCTGGCGGAAGAGCTCGGTCTTACAGGCTCTGCAGAATTCCCCAGTGTCCCGCTGGGCCCTGATCTCGGATGGGAGCTCATTCCACCAGGTGGGGGCCAGGGCCGAGAAAGCCCTGTCCCTAGTAGTAGCCAGCCGGACCTGTCTAGGGCCAGGGACCTCCAGCAGATTCCCCCCCCCAACGATCAGAGGGGTCTAGAGGGGCAATATGGGGAGAGGCGGTCCTGCAGATATGTAGGTCCAAGACCGCACACAGCCTTAAATGTTATGCAAACATAGGCTGAAGTACTACTTTCCCTACTACTGCGTCTCTTCTTTTTTGCATGTCTAATGCATAATGTCGAACAAAATGTCAAAGTCGAGTTGCTGCCCTGCAGATATCTTGGATTGGCACTCCACCTTGAATTGCTGTTGAATTGCGCTTGTGCTCTAGTTGAGTGAGCATGAACTACCAGCGGAGAAGGGACCTTTGCTAGTTTGTAACGTAACTTAACACTTGAGAAAGTTTGGGATGAAGCCCTCTTGCTCTCTAGAACCTCCTGAATGCAATACAAATAAATATTTAGCAAGAATCTGCTGGATATAGAGACATGTTCGACGTAATATTTTTTCAAAACTGCAGGGAAACTCCACTGTGAAGCTAACAGCTTCAGGGTAAGTACTGCATGCATAAATGGCCTCGATGTCCTGCAGATTCTTGCTGAGCTGAACCGAACTGCCATTTTTGTCTCTCCCTTGCACTTCCTTGTTTCTTCAACATCCAATTGTAGAGGTTGCCTGACACCTTTTCTTGGGGGAGGGGGCACGTTTCAATGGTCTGTTGCTCCTGTGATAGACCTACAGCATACAGTGCTTGGCAAGCACTCCCAACTCTCTTTCTCTTGAAACCCTCATGGTCCTGCCATCTTTCTTCTTGCCAGTGTAACCTCAGCTTGTGGGTTCTGTGGGGCAGTACTTGGAATGAGTTGCAACAACAATATTTATACAACAAAATGGTTTACTTTTCTTTACAATTAACACTTTTAAAACATCAACATTTAACGTTACAATTCAAGGTCCTGTTCAGGTTGCATTTCAAGTCCTTCTATTTACAGTCTACTGATATTGCCAAGTCCAAATTCTTCTTGCAAGTTGGCTGGCTCCTGAAGACTCCAAGGGCTTGATGAACAGGTTGCAACATGATGAAGGTTTCCAGGAGAACTCTCACCCATTACAACCACACAAGAAAACCCTGAAACAATAAACTCCAACATTTACAACACAGCAAAACAACAACTACCTTCCCAGTAGTTCCCAACAATATTGAAATTACCTTAACAAGGTGTTAAGGGCTTATAGAAATCAAGGTCCGAGTCTGGTAGCCTTGCTTCTTCTGCAAAAGAGCTCTTTCAGCCTCTCTGCTGCTCCGAGTCTCCACCCCCTTACTGGGTCAACCCATTGTGGGCCAACCCATTCTGGGCATGGGGGTTACACCAGCATCAGGAGGATTGGTAGTGGGCTTTATGTTTTTATCCCAAACATAAGTAAGCTTTGGTGTGGTGGGATTTATAAGAGGAACTCTGTCGCCATCTACAGGAGAAAGGAGAGGTATCTCGGAAATCCAGCTGCCCATATAAAGCTGTGACCTTTTAAAACTGCACATGGTAGAGAATCCCAGCTTTTATTAAATGAATTTGAAATGTAGATCAGCAAGTTTATCCAGGTCTCCTTTGTCTACAGATGTGTCCTCTTTTTCAGCAACCTGCATTCCAAGGGATACTACAGTGTTTCTTGAAGAATATATCATAGAATCATAGAGTTGGAAGAGACCCCAAGAGCCAGCAAGTCCAATGACCTGCAATGCAGGAACACACAATTAAAACTCTCCTGACAGATGGCCATCCAGCCTCTCTTTGAAAACCTCCAAAGAAGGAGACTCCATCACACTCTGAGGTGGTGCATTCCTCTGTCGGACAACCCTGACAGTCAGGAAGTTTTTCCTGATGTTGAGGTGGAATCTCTTTTCCTTCACCTTGAACCCATTACTCCTGGTCCTAGTCTCTGGAGCAGAGAAAACAAACTTGCTCCCTCACCAACATGACATCCCTTCAAATATCTAAACAGGCCTATCATGTCACCTTTAGCTTTCTCTTCACCAAACTTATCATACTCAGCTCCCTAAGACCAGACCAGCAGTAAAGCCTGCTGTATGAACAAATACATCGGGTTATAGAAAACTGCTGGTAGGTTACCAGTACCCACCAAGGGGGCCAACCCCTCCTGCCTTTCCTCCCCTCCTTGGCCCTGTGTCACCAGCTCCCTCCTTGTCCTCCTCCTCTTCCAGGTTGCCTACATTGCTTGTCACCAGCTCCCTCCTCCTCCTCTTCTTCCCAGACATGTGCTCCTTGTCCTAGACACCTGTATCACCACATAAGAACATAAGAACTAGCCTGCTGGATCAGACCAGAGTCCATCTAGTCCAGCATTCTGCTACTCGCAGTGGCCCACCAGGTGCCTTTGGGAGCAGGATGTGAAAGCAATGGCCTTCTGCTGCTGCTCCGGCTCCTGAGCACCTGGTCTGCTAAGGCATTTGCAATCTGAGATCAAGGAGGATCAAGATTGGTAGCCATAGATTGACTTCTCCTCCATAAATCTATCCAAGCCCTTTTTAAAGCTATCCAGGTTAGTGGCCATCACCACCTCCTGTGGCAGCATATTCCAAACACCAATCACACGTTGCATGAAGAAGTGTTTCCTTTTATTAGTCCTAATTCTTCCCTCCAGCATTTTCAATGAATGCCCCCTGGTTCTAGTATTGTGAGAAAGAGAGAAAAATTTCTCTCTGTCAACATTTTCTACCCCATGCATAATTTTATAGACTTCAATCATATCCCCCCTCAGACGTCTCCTCTCCAAACTAAAGAGTCCCAAACGCTGCAGCCTCTCCTCATAAGGAAGGTGCTCCAATCCTTCAATCATCCTCGTTGCCCTTCTCTGCACTTTTTCTATCTCTTCAATATCCTTTTTGAGATGTGGCGACCAGAACTGAACACAGTACTCCAAGTGCAGTTGCACCACTGCTTTATATAAGGGCATGACAATCCTTGCAGTTTTATTATCAACTCCTTTCCTAATTATCCCCAGCATAGAGTTTGCCTTTTTCACAGCTGCCATGCATTGAGTTGACATTCCCATGGAACTATCAACTAAGATGCCCAAATCCCTTTCCTGGTCTGTGACTGATAGCACTGACCCCTGTAGCGTGTATGTGAAGTTTGGATTTTTTGCCCCTATGTGCATCACTTTACATTTAGCTACATTGAACTGCATTTGCCATTTCTTAGCCCACTCACCTAATTTATCAAGGTCCGCTTGGAGCTCTTCGTAATCCTTTGTGGTTCTTACCATCCTACATAATTTGGTATCATCTGCAAACTTGGCCACCACACTACCCACCCCTACCACACAACAGTTAATGGAACCGATGTGACCACCAGCAGTTGTGACCCTCCCATGGGGAATGACTGACGCCTGCGCCTGCTCCTCCTCAGGCAGCTGCAGACAGACAGACTCTACTTACTCAGCAGTGGGGGAGAAGGGTGAGCATGTGTGAGAGAGAGTAACCACCACATTCTGCTGTTTTGTTTGTGTTGTTGTTTTTTTAAAAAATATTTTTATTAAAATTATAATAGTTGTTACAGTTTCCAATGTCGTTGTCATTAACTTTCAAATACATAAAACATGCATTTTACAACTAAAAAATAAACAAACATAACAAAGAACAAAATAAAAAGAAAATTATTAAAACATAAGTGTAATAAAAGACCCCTAAGTAATAGCGCTCCATCACTATATATCAACACCTTAGGGTTTCTAAACTCGAAACAACAATAGTTTGACTTCCGCGAACTTTATGCAAGAATATCACGTCAACATCCTAAATCTTGAAGTCTATCTCTATTATAATTAATTTAGTTATATAACTCATATAAACTAATCTCTAAGCAGATTAACATATATCAAAATATCTTATAGTTTTGTTTCATATTTACATTTTTATAGTTATTATCCTACTGTGGCTCAGTCTATGAGCCTCAAGGTTATCTATTGTTTATCTTAAACATTTTCATAATACTTCTCAGAGCGTGCAATTAAACCTAGCACTAGTAAATACAACCCTCAATGAGAGCCTTGGTACCTAGCCTTCATCTTAACCTTATCTATATATATACAATACATTTCTAACAGTGAATCAATATACTTATCTAAACTTATTTTTTTTATATTTTTCCCAAAATTCTTCAAGCGGTTCCCATGTTGACTTGTATTTCTTCAGGGGGATATCTTTCAAACGTGCCGACAGCTTGTCGATATTTTTATAGTCTCTTAGAGAGTTAATCCAATCTTTGCACTTTGGGCTTCTACAGTTCTTCCAAGTCTTCGCTAGCTGTATCCTTGCCACCGCAGAAATATACAGAAATAAATTAATATTTTTTGGTGGCACATTGTCCTGAAATATTCCTAGTAAGTAGGATTCTGGTAACATTGTAAATTTATGTCCCAAAATATTTTGTGCTACTTTGTGTGTTTTTCCCCAATATTTCCTGATCTTTGGGCAGGACCACCACATATGAAAGTAGCTTCCTAGTTCTCTTTTACATCTCCAGCAATATTTTGGATGTTGTTTGTCCATCTTATTTAGTATTACTGGGGTCATATACCATCTATGGTACACCTTTAGGTAGTTTTCTTTCAAGTCTGTACTTAACGTATATTGATGTTGAATTTTTCTTGATTTCTTCCAATTATCATATTCTATATTTTCCCCCAGATCTTGTGCCCATTTTATCATTGTTTCTGTCACACTTTCTTGTTCTAGCTCTAGTGCCAGTATGAACTGATAAATTCGACTAATCATTTTCTTTTTTGTTATCCCTACTATTTTGTCGAACTCATTTTCTTTTCTTTCTAGTCCCCATATTTTGATATCATTTTCAAATTCCTCTCTCAGTTGGAAAAAGGAGAACCAATGGCAGTCCATTTTCCCTATTTTAATCTCATTTCTCGATTTTAAGTTCGGTTGGATATCGTCCCAATCAATCAGGTCTATACCTTGGCCATGTACCTTCCACTTTGCATTGGTGGTTTTGCAAAGTTTCCAACCTTGATACCCACACTGGGAGTTTTTCATATAATTTATACTTGTATTTATTCCAGATAGTTATAAGTGCCCGCCTTATTGTGTGCTCATTAAAGGTTTTAGTTGGTTTTTCATTACTTGGCCACAAGTAGCCGTGCCATCCTTTTACATTATCGTATCCTTCCAGTGTGAGTAAATTTCTATTTTCGAGTTTTACCCATTCTTGTATCCACATAAGTGCACACAAATCATGATAAAGCCTCATATCTGGCAACATCCAGCCTCCTTTTTCTTTTAGTTCGATTAATGCTGTGTGTCTTATTCGTGGCTTTTTATTAACCCACAAGAATTTACTCAGGTCTTGCCTCCATAGATCGAATGTCTTTTTTGTTATTATTATCGGGATATTTTGAAAGAGATAGAGCATCTTTGGCAAAATGACCATTTTAATAAGTGCTATCCGTCCTGATAAAGATATTGTTAGTTTCTCCCACTTATTGAGATCGATCTTTATTTCCTTCCAAATTTTTGTGTAGTTATTTTGAAAGAGATTTTTATTGGATTTTTCAAGGTAAATTCCTAAATATTTAATTTAAGCATAAGCATAAGCATAAGCATTTTATTGTCATTGTGCACGCACAACGAAATTTACAGCAGCATTCCTCGATGCACACAATTTCAGACTCATACAATTTCAGACTCATGCAATTTCAGACTCATACATCATCATCCTCCACCCATCCCTACATAGCCCCAAATACATCAATATGAAGCAGCGGAGTTTAGCATAGCCACAGCTCTAGAGTAGAAGCTGTCTCTAAGCCTCTTTGTCCTAGTTTTGGAAGCTACTTGTATATTTAATTGTTCTGATAAGTTTTGTTCTTGTTTTTTGGTTAAGTTCCATATTAACATCTTCGTTTTTTGATTATTAATTTTAAATCCGGCAAGTTTTCCAAATTTATTTATTTTATTTATAACAGTCTGTAATTCTGTTTCTGGGTTTTTAACAAATACCACCAGGTCGTCAGCGAAGGCCTGTAATTTGTAATTTTCTTTGTTTATTTTCACACCTTCGCCCCATACGCTGTTGTCAGCTCTTAGTATTCAGTAGCACCTCAAGTACTATAGCTAAATAGCAGAGGTGATATCGGGACTTTCCCTACCTTGTCCCTTTACCTATGTTGAATTTTTTCTTAATTTCCCATTTATTTTTCAATCTCGCGTGCTGTTCTTTATATGTAAGCTTGATCATGTTCATGAATTGGTCTCCCATGTGTGTCATTTTTTTTTTAGTACCATTGTCACTTGGAGTTCCACAAGTTCACATTATCGAGAACCTTTTCGGCATCGACAAATACAGCCGCCAAAGTCTCGTTTGGTGTTTTTCCCATTCTCTCTATAATATTTAATACCATTCAGACATTTTTATGACCATTTCTGCCCGGGATAAAGCCTGCTTGATCTGGGTTAATGTATTCCTGCATTATTAATTGTAGTCTTTTCGCCATTATTGCAGAGATGATTTTATAGTCATTATTGACTAACGAGATCGGTCTGAAATCTTTTGGTTGTAATTCTGGTAAATCAGTTTTAGGTATCAAGGTTATATGGGCTTCATTCCAGGAGTTTGGAATTTTTCCTCCTGTGAGTATTTTATTGAATATTGTTGTAAGTTGAGGTGCTACAATATTACAAAAATTTCTTATAATAATTTATAGCCAGGCCATCTGGTCCTGGTGCTGTACCCATCTTTGCGTTTTTAATTGCAGTTTGTACTTCCTCGACAGTTATTTATCTATTTAATAATTCTTTTTGATTTATTGAGAGTGTTTTTACTTTGTTTTCTTCCAAATATCTTTCCATCTCAGGATGGTTTATTTTTTCTTGCCTATACAATTCTGCAAAGTATTTCATTAATTCCTCCTGTATTTTGTTTTGTTCCGTAACAGTTTCATTCTCAATTTTCAATTTATTTATTAGTCTCTTTTCTTTCTCTTTTTTAATTTGGGCTACTAGCCATTTTCCAGGTTTATTCGCCTGGGCAAAGTGTTTTTGTTTCACAAATTTCAACCCATTCAATATACCTCTCCACCATCTTTTTTGTATTTCTTTTTTTATTAGTATAATTTTTTCTTTAATTTGCTGATTTTTTGGGGTTTTCTGAAGCTGTTTTTCTAGGTTCTTCAACTCCTGTAGTTGTCTCTCTTCTTTATTTTTCCTTTCTTTTTAAAAAATGCTTTCTTTTTGTAGGAGGGTGCCTCTTATAAAGGCTTTACTTGCCTCCCAGACCATGTTCTCGTCTTGAATGGATTTGGTATTTAACTCAAAATACTCTATCAGTTCTTTTTCAATATCTTTTACTATATTGTCTTTCTCCAACGTCCAATCTTTTAATCTCCATGGTCCCCTTTGCATTCTATGGCCCAACTCCCATTTAATAGGGCTGTGATCTGATAAAATTCTAGGGCCAATTTCAATATTTTTTGTTATTTCTAGTAAGTTCCCATTTGCCCAGGCCATATCAATTCTTGAGAGCGACTCATATCTGTTGGAAAAGAATGTAAATTCTTTAGATGTATTCTGCTTTTCTCTCCAGACATCCTTGAGTCCGAGTAGCTCCATACCATCTCTAAACCCTTTTGGCAGTATGCATTCCCTTGTTTTAAATGTTTTTTTCCTTCTTATTTTGGTTATTTCATGTTTATCCAATTTAAAGTCGGTCACTGCGTTAAAGTCACCTATTATGATTGTGTTCTCATGATTATAATTTAATAATAGGTCAATTAGTTTTTTATAGAACTCTGCTTTTTTGTTGTTTGGTGCGTAAATTCCCACCACTAAGATGTTCTCCTTATCCCAATCAATTTCAACTCCCAACATCCTCGCTTCTTCATCTCTAAATACTTCTCTAGGGTTTAAACTATTTTTAATATACAAAGATACGCCCCTTTTTTTGTTTATAACAGTTGTGAAACTCTCTCCCTAGATTCTCCTTCTCTAAGTAGTTCACATGGTCTTTTTTTACGTGTGTTTCCTGTAAACATAATATCTCACATTTTTGTTTCCTTAAGTGGTCGAAAACTATTTTTCTTTTTTAATGCCATTTAATCCATTAACATTATTTGAAAATATATTTAAATTCATTGTTAGTATAGCAATCAATAATCAAATTATATATTACAACAATATATACTCTAATAAAGCACTATTAATCTCAATATCAACTCAATCTACACTGATCCTCAGTTTACTGGGGAAGAGGTAAATTATAACCTTAACTAAATATCTCTTTTCCAGCAACCTGCTTTTCATATTCCCAATTTACTATGGGATTTTTTTTCCATAATAAATTAATTAAAAATCTTGAAATATAATCATGGTAGCATAATTAATCATATAGTCAAAAAACTTATCCAATTTGTTGTCTTAATCATGCTGTATATATATTCATAATTCCAATTTATCTTAAAGCCAAATGCATTCTATATCTTACCATTCAACACGTCTTTTGGTACTCTTTAGACTAAGCCCAGTTCCTTCTTGAACTTCTTCAAAAACTCATCTACTTTAGTCATTGTGTCTAAGTTAGTTTCTTTTCCTTTCCAAAAGAACGTGACACCCTCAATTGGGTTCCATCTATATCTTATGCTTTTCCTTTTGAGTATATCAGTTAAGGGATAATATTCCCTTCTTCTTTTTAGAATAATTCCTGGGGTTTCCTTGAGTACTCTTATATTTTGTCCCTCTATCTGGAGCTTTTGTGTTGTTTGTTTGTAAAAAATCTCCTCTCTTATCCATTTCTTGGTGAAAGATATTAAGATATCCCTGGGTGCTCTTCTTTCTTTCGCTGATTTTGTATTAACTCGGAATATCTCATCTACTTCCATTTCAAAATCTTCTTCTGTCATTTGCACCAAGTCTGCTAGAGGGGGTATCACCATTTGTCTCAAGTTTTCCTTGTCTAGTTCTTTTAAGCCCCGTAGCCTTAGTAGTTTCTCTTTTTTGCTTTAGTTCTAGGAACACTATTTTATAATCCAATTGATCTAATTGTTGTTTTTGTTGGGACATTTCTGTTTTTACTTCTTCCAAGTGGCTTTTGGTTTCTTTTAAATCTGTAGTTAATTGCAAAATAGTTCCTTCTAGCTTTTTAACTGTCCCCAGCTCTTCTTCAATTCTTGTCAGCCTGTCTTTGGTCGCTTCCTGATTAGCTACGATTTTCTCAAGCATTTGTTCTATTTTTGTTGTGTATTCCAGTCCATTTTTCTCTGGTGTTTTGGTTTCTACATTCCCCGTCTTTGCAGGTCCATTGTTACGTCTAGTTGCCATTATTATTTCGTTTTTGTTGGGGTTATTCACCACCACTTTATAACTTTAGAGTGTTAGCCACAGGCTGCTATCAATATTGCTCTCTTCCCCTATACCCCTGTCCCTTAGCCCAATTGCATCTCAGTCGGATGTTACCTTTAACTTTTTACCTCCTCCACACCACACCTCCTCCACACATTCGCTCTTCCAGCCACTCCTCTTTTGTGTGTTCTTCTGTCTGTCTGCGTTGCGTTGCGGTGCCCCTGCTCCGCCCCTGCCCTGATTCAGTTCTTCTGCTTACATCCGCAACCCACACGCGTCGTTTTCCAATATGCGCCGACTCAGAGATTAAACATCTTATTGGCATGTCGCTTTGCCCCTGCGCATATTCCGATCGCTCGAGTCACTCGTTCCCACCTGTGGCACACTCTCCCTTACGTCTGCTATGCACCAACTCGGAGTTTCCCCAGCTTCCTGGTGTGTCGTGTCTCTCCGCCCACACCCTCGTCACATGCGTGTGTGTCTTCTCCCGTCACTCGTCGACACGGAGCTCTCGGGTTTACCAAGGCTCATACGAGTCTCCGCCTCTATCTTCTTCTGTCAACAACGCTTTTTAAAGGTACAATCCTCTTCGGGTTTAATCAGCTCTAGCCAATTAACTACCACTTGCTTTAAATGCTGCTATAGCATAGCCTTTTCACTGTTGATCATACTAAATTTGTTACCACAGTTCTAGTTTCCCGCGTTTGCTATTTTATTTGGCTCTGTGGTCTGTTATGGTTTTTAAAGTTTTATATCACCACTCTCATTTTTCGCATTTTACTCACTCGTTTTTTCCTATATTCCGTAAGCGTTCCGCTCTGTCTGTATCTCTGTCTAGAGATCATTCTCGCAGAGTTTTATTGTAATTTGTTCCAACTGAGCCCTCGGTCTTGTTTTACTCCAGTTGGCTCTGTTCTCTTCTGTTCTGGTGTTGAGCTAAAAGGCTTGTGGCTCCGCCATTTGGCGTTTGCCTCTCTCGTCCCGCTGCAACTGGCCCCTCGCGTTTTTGGCTTGCAAGGAGTCGCTCTGGTGCCGTCTTTGCTCTCCCCCAGACCCTACTGGAGGATGGAGTCTGTACCCTCTGTACAGACCCTTTTTGCATGCAGGTAGAGAGCTTAAGCTTTCTCCCAACTGGGAGCGAGCTGTTGCCTGGCTTTGCTCAATACCGGAAGTCTAGACTGTCGATCCTCAGACTTTGTTTGTGTTGTTTTTGATCTGTTCTGTGTAAACCCCACCCTTAAGCCATGTGTGCATGGTGATTGGCTGGAAGTGAGTCGTGCATGGCGATTGACTTGAATTGAGTTGTCACCACCCTGGCTAACCTTTTATGTAATAGGACTACCAGTTGTGCATAACATACACATATAAACCAAATTTTGTGCATCCTAGAAAGGACAGTGCTGTGCCCACTAATGCACAGATGTTTACACAATCTCCTCTTGAAAGAGAGAGTGGAGTACAACTTCCGCACTCCTTTAAGCTTTGTGGCCAACCGCAAGCTCCTTTCAGGTGCTTCTCCAATCATGAAATTTTACACTGACCCATAACAGATACCCAACATTTTGCAGCAGCCTGTGTTGTGGCGTATTGCAGTTGGGGAGGAATTGCTTGAAACACCTTTAAGACATACAGTCTTTAAGACTTTTGTTTTATTTAACTGAATGTTAGCTATTGATGATACCATTGTTTTAACAACCCTCTCCTTACCAGTGGTTTATATAAATTTGAGACATTGAGGAGACTTGTTTCTATGGCTTTCAATCACCCTGTTTGCCTGCCAGTGGTCTTACTTGTGGGAAACCACATTCTCCATAAAAACAATAGGATTAAAAAATTAAACAGATGTGATATCTATGTATTTCTTTCTGCATTTGATGCTAAATATGTAAAACAAAAGTATTACTCTTTTGATGTATTGCTCCTTTGGTTTTCATTTGGCAAGCAATTTCCTTATATGTTAGAGGAAACCATGGGAAGTATAGCCGTTCCTGCTCTGAACCTTTTTATGCAAGGATGCGAGGATGGCGTGACTCCTCTGTTCTCTCCACCTGTCCTAAAGGTATAGGTAATCCTCTGTTCAAGCACTGGGTCATTACTGACCCATGGGGTGACATCACATTTACGGGCAGATGATGTATTTGGGGTGGTTTGCCATGGCCTTCCCCAGTCACCTACACTTTACCCCCAGCAAACCTTGGAAGGATGGAGGGCTGAGTCAACCTTGAACTGGCCGTCTGAAACTGACTTCCACTGGGATCATGACATCCAGTCATGAGCAGAGCTTTGACTGCAGTGCTGCACTTTACCGCTCTACGGCACAGGGCTCCCTTCCACCCATCCTGCTGGGTCCATAAAAGAGACAAGAGTCGACAGAAATCACACAGGTGTAATGAGGGACTCAGATTGGGTGAGGGAGGGGAAAGAAAGAGAGAAAGATCAGACTTCAAAGCAACTGGTGCTCATTCTACTGAGCAAAGTGTATCAATTAAATTTTAACTACCCTACCTTTCCTTTTGGCTCAAGTTTGAAATCTTCTTCCAACTTAAGTGACCTTGCATAGGTGTCAAACTCGTGCCCCTCCAGATGTTATGGGACTACAGTTCCCATAATCCCCTGCCAGCATCATGCTGGCAGGGGATGATGGGAATTGTAGTCCATAACATCTGGAGGGTCGTGAGTTTGACACCTGTGCATTGGAGGAAGAGCCACTTAAGTTAGAGGAAAGCTCTTTAGATTGGAGGCAGGCTGCATCCACCCAATGTTTCATATTGAACATTTTCAAAAGTTATTTTTTTTCAACATATTCCCCTTCTTGAGTACAATTTTAAGGAACTCGAATAAGTACATGGGGATACTGTTGCATGTACCAGAGCATGTTCTGGTTCAATAAGTACGCCGGACTAGACTCACAGACCTGAACCTCAGATAGCCTGTTTCAAATATGAAATTTAAAAAACACAAAAGGGAGCAGGGGGATTTTATTAAAGTTGCAAACCATACCTTTAAGTAGTGCAAAATTGTAGTTAGCCATACATTTCAATGCATTGTGCTGTAGAACTCAGAAAGAATTAAGTAGTTAGAGGTTTATGCGGCAGTTGGGAACAATGTTCAAAATCAGTATTCAGTAACAATTTGCAGAAATGGTCATGTTTTAAAATGAAAGTCTTTTAAAAATGATGCGTCAAAGGCCTTTTGTTTGTATTATCTTCAGAAGGTTATGTTATTCCCCCCACCTGCCTGCCTGCCTGCCTGCCCGCCCACCCGCGCCCCCCTCCCCGGTGTGTGTATTGGAGCCTGTAGAGATTTGGAGACTGGGCCTTTCCTTTCTCTGTGCCTCAGGGAATCTCAAGGGATGCTTAGCTCCCCCTATGATGTGGTCTGGCTCTGCTTGGCAAGGGTTTCTCACAGATGTAGTAACAGAGATAGGTGCAGTAGACATCATTCCATTCCCCATTGTTCCAGACATGAGCGCAGTCCTCATTACGGAGGCTGTCGTTGGGTTCCCCTGGCTTCCAGTACCTGCAACCAAAGGAAGAGTTAACGTTTCTTTAAGAAGCAAAAAACCAAACCAGAATTCAATAAACTTGTCTGCATATCATACAGGAAGAGGGTTTTTTCCTCCCGCTGTGAAGCTGCTTCTGATTTATGGCAACCCACTAGGGTTTTCCAGGCAAGAGATGTTCAGAGGTGGTTTGTCATTACCTGCCTCCACATTATGCCTCTGGTATTTCTTGGAGGCCTTCCATTCAAATACTTGCCAGGGTCAAAGCAGAGATGGTGTGACTGGCCCAAGATCACCCAACAAGCTTCTGTCGAGTGAATGGGGATTTGAACCTGGTTTTCCCAGGTCCTAGTCTGACATCTTAACCACTACACCACACTGGCTCTCCAAGGAAGATCACTAGTTGCAATACTCTTTCATCCTATTCAAGTATCTGATGTTTGTCTAAAAACATACCATGCTCATAGGAATAGGTCAGTGTTTTTATTTAGTCTAACTCTCATTGCCGCCTCTCTCTTCCTTGTCATGAATATAAGTATAAACCATATAAACTGTACTTCTTGAGAATACACAGTGCATCAGAGTAGATCATTTCACTGTGTAAGGACACAGCCAAAAGTCAGTTGATCAAACCTGGAATACTTCTTGAGCACAATCTCAGCAAATCTGGAAGATCATCAGCAAGTCTGGAAGATACTCTGCATCCAGAGTAGTTTTTTTTCTTTTTTGCTGTCAAGTCACTGTTTACTTATAGCAACCCCTGGTCGGATTTTCAAGGCAAGAGATTTAAGGTAGGTTTACTTTAAGGCTTGTCTCTGCATCCCCACCCTGGGATTCCTTGGAGGTTTCCCACTCAAGCTCTTGCCACAGTTGAGGCTATTCAGCTTCTGAGTTCTGACAAGACCAGGCTAGTCTGGGACTATCCCGGTCAGGGAAGATTTACACCTATGAAAAGGAAGTTTACTTTTTGCTGACTCACCCTTCCTCCTTTCTTCCTCCTCCCTTGTGCTCTTCCTGCAGGTTCCCTGTCCCCATCCCCCAAGAAGCATCCCCCTCAGAAGCACTGAGAAAGCCCCATTCCACTGACAGCAATCGTTTTCGTCAGTGGAAATCACTGCTGGATTGAGCTCCCTACCTCTATCATTGCAAAACAGGGATGTCTTGTCCAATTCACATTGGGGAACTGTTTGGATTTTTGGGATGGCCAGAAAGAAATTCCAGATTTTATAGAATCGTAAAATTGGAAGAGAGGCCCAGTGCTCTTGAGAGAAGCGCTGAAGGAGTGATAAGTTCAAAGCTTTTTATTGAATATGCATCAGCCTTTGGAGGCATGGCCGGTTGATCCAAGGCGGGGGCTGGTGGTCAATGCTTACACGAAGTTACTATAGTAATCGCTCTCATCTACCCATCTCCACACTCCTTCGGTGTCCCTGTCTGTCAATCCAATCCAATAGCGCTCATTTCTGGTCCGGGTCTGAATGAAATTCTGTAAGAACAGACAAATACAGCTGAGATAAATACAGACAAATACAAACGACTTCTGTTTTTGTGAGCATTTGATCTCTACCTCATTATGACACTTTGAATGCAAGGTTCTACAAGGTTCAGTTTTGGTCACCAACATGGTTTCACATCTGTATCAACACTTCCCCAAATCTTCTTACCTTAACTGAGTTCTTATCTTCCTCCCTTGCCCATAGGGTCTGTCAGAATTCCACCTCTCCAGCAAAGTTGCTTTCATTTTAAAGGGGCTGTTTCAAAAACTCAAACTGTGATTCTGTTGAGCACTCTGAGACTGATCCTCTTTAGATGGGAACCAGACCCTCCTGGGTTTGAAGTCTGGTAGTTGATCCTGGTCTGCTGTTAGATCTTCAAGGTGCCCCACCTCAAAAATCCAGATCCTGCAGATTCAGAGATCTCCTGGGCAGATGGGATCCAGGCAGTGGTGGGATCCAAAAATTTTAATAACAGGTTCCGATGGTGGTGGGATTCAAACAGTGGCGCTGCTGCACACACGCACCTCCAGTCCCTATTGGGCAGGGAGGTTGCTTTAGTAACCCCTTCTCGGCACTCAGAAAAAATTAGTAACCACTTCTAGAGAAGTGAACTGGTTGGATCCCACCTCTGGATCCAGGCTATGAGAGATTAGAGAGTCTCTAGGTTTGCTAATGGAGAGATTTTAAGAAAGGGAAGGGAAGAGAAGGGGAGGGCGAGGGAGGTCAGCAAGATTACTTCAGGAGTTGCTTCCCTCAACTATAGATAGGCCTGGTGGAACAGCTCTATCTTTCAAGCCTTGTGAATGAAGACAAATCTTGCCATAGGTCCTGTCAGCAGACATGACATTTGATGCTCAAACTGAATTCCCAGGCCCATAGGGACCTGCTCCAGATTGGGGCCAGGCATATGAGGGCAGTTAAGTTCCCCTCCTGTGCCATTATCCCAACCTGAAATGGTTCCAGGGAACTGCTGTTTCCTCTGCTGGGGAATTGTATGCTTCGTGACAGTCTAGATCTGTGGTCTCCCACGCCAGGGCAATTCATGGCAATTCTCACCAAAAAAACCTTTCCTGATGCCACTACCACGCATTTATTTTTTAGAAAAAAGATGTGTGTGTGGTGGAATCCCCAAGGTCAGTATAACACGGGAAACTTATGGCAAAAAAAGTTTCAGGAAGATCTCCCCACTGCCTGATCGCTGAACACATATTCATCCCGGTTCTGGCACTCCCTCTCCCCCCCTTCACATGTTTCTTCAGCACCTGCATGGAAATGCACCTTAAAAAAAATAACACACCAAATCCAGATCAGTGGGGAGGATCGGGGTTTGAATGTAGATTTGTTTTTCCCATCATAGGGAGTGACGTGGAGCCTTCCAGCCAATCAGGGCACAGCGGGCTGTGCGTGAAGTGCAGGCAGCCCCTTTTTTTGGCGGAGGCTACGTTGAAATGCGGCCACGTGGAACGGAATTTCTCTGCCAAGCATAAACTAAAATTAGACATTTGTGACAGTGGAGCTGCGTGGGTAAAGAGTACAGATGCTGCACATAAATGTATCTTAGTGCAAAAAACAGCTACTGGCAGAGGCGAAGCCACCAGGGGATAGGTGTGTGTAAAGTGCGACCGGGCAGTAGCACAGTTTTTTTTAGTGGCTTGACGGGGGCGGAAAATCCCTCAGCCAAACCTCCCCCTTCCTTTCATCGGGCAGTTCTCTTCCTGCAGCCTCTCCCTGGGTGGCGCCTCCCCCACTTATGTTAAGCAAATCCGAGAGTAGGCTTGAGAATCAGGCTTCCAAAGGTCTTGGTAGAACTACATTTCCCAGATGTCTCCTGGGGAAATGTAGTCTCCCACCTGTGGGGCCTTGGAAGCCCGTTCTCCAGCTTCTAGAAAAATCGCTTCTAAAGTAATAAGTGTGTGTGTGTTATTGTGTGTGGGGGGGGGGGGGGCGGAGAGGCGCTGCAGGGGGATGAAAATCACCCCCTGACCCCCCAACTTACTTTTTAAACCGAGCAGGCTGGAGAACAGGCTTCAAAGGCACTGGTGGGAACTACATTTCCCAGGGTCTCCTGGGAAATGTAGTTCCCACCAGGGCCTTTGAAGCCTGGAAGGGAACAGGCCTGTTCTCCAGCCTGCTCAGTTTCTAAAGTAAGTGTAGGGGGCATGTGCGTGGTGACGTAGCTCCGCAAAAAAAAAGTTTTAAAAAATTCCCGCCCCAACACAGAGGAAGAGGAAAGGTAACTAGGGTAGCATCACCATACTCTTGCTTCAAGTAGGTAAGAGAGCTGAGTAAATGCTGGTGTTGACCATCTGGGTCTTAAAGAGTCTAAGACACATCTGACCAGTTGAATTTTGGGACAAATGACTGTACCACTGGTGCCACAGGGTGATGAAGGAAAGGAGCAGCAATGTCCTTCACGCAGGCAAATTGCACCGCTGACAGAACCATAGCAGCCTGGCCTGCTCTTATAGGATCTTCTTTTTTACCTGTTCAGCCATGCTTTTGATGACAACCAGTTGAGACTGTTGCTCATCACATCGGGACTTAGCTTGCATCCAACTTAACTTTTCGAGGGAGAAGTAGTAACACGTCCTGTTGAAATACTCCCACTGTCTGGTGTCAGGCCCACAGGGGAACACTGGTAGAAAGTGAGGAGAGGGAAGTCAGAGGTCGGGAATACAACCTGGAGATGGATGAGGACACACGAGGAGGGTCTACAAATGATGTCACACATTGGGGTGGAGGTGAAGAATAGCAAAGGGGTGAGAAGGGAGGGAACAAAGGTTTCTTCTGCACATGCAGAATAATGCACATTCAATCCACTTTCACAATTATTTGAAAGTGAATTTTGCTATTCTGCATCGTAAAATCCAGCTTCAAAGTGCATCGAAAGTGGATTGAAAGTGTATTATTCTGCATGAGTAAAAGAACCAGAGGCTGAATCCCCACTGAGAAAATGAATCTAGACACAACCAGGATTCAAAAGAATCGGCACCTTTTCATCGCGTTCATGCTCCCCACTACAGCTTCTGTCAACGTGCGCTTGTTGATTTGGAGCAGAAACAGTGGAGTGGCTTGTTTAAGCAAAGCTCCGCTTCCACACAGCTCCAACCTTTTGTGCCCATACCACTGCGTGGACACAATGTTTACTTCTGCCTTATACTGGATAAAGGTGAAGTCAACAAAACGATCCCACATTGCTCTTGTCCACATTGCCTCTGTCGGTGCAAAATTTTAAAAAGGGCTGCGCGCGCATTGCGCACAGCCTACTGTGCCCTGATTGGATGGGAGGCTCCATGCCACTCTCAATGGCGGGAAATTCAACTCCCTGATCCTCCTCACCACTCCCTTCTGATCCAGATCCATCACGGCTTTTTTAGAAAGGTGTACATCCATCCAAGTCTGGGAAAAACCCATGATAAGGCAGAAAAGGAGCGCCAGAACCGTGATTGGCAGGAAAGCAGTGGGGAATTTTGCACGAAACCTGGATATTTTGAGTGAATATCACGTGTTTGTCAGTGGGGATTTGGCCAGATGTAAAGTTGGACAGAGTGGGGAAAAATAGTAGAGGATGGTAGGTGCTGGGTAACTGGATGGCTCTAGAATGTTTCTTGTAGTATCTTGTTATATCGGCAGCAGTCAGGGCAATCTGTAAAAAAAATGCAATAGGACAAAAGAGGAAATAAAACCAACAATCCACTAATGTTAACAAAATGAAAAGAAAGCCTTCTTAGAAAATTTATACAATTATACGGGAGAAATATATCCACCAAGATACAAGTAAATCCAATGACTGCTCACCAAAAAAAGTGAGAAAAATACACTAAAGAACTGATTGACATCATTGAAACGTCAACCACAAATCAAAAAGCTGGGCACCTGCTTTTTGAATTATCTTCTTCAACAAAATAAACAGTTAGATTTAAGCCTGGAACCCTATGTCTTTGTCCTGCACTGGAAGAATTCGGCATCCATCAATTCATCAATTCAGAACTTAGACCCCCCTAAGAGTTGGGCATAAGGTTCTTACCTCATTAAAGATGCTAATTTTTGCCCTACATCTTTCTTTACTGCTCTAATCCTGTTCCTGCTCAGAAATCCGAGCACCTATGTGCCAGAGGCCTTGGATGAATTAACAAATCCCAAATTATTGAATATTAAAATAAAAAAATTAAAAGCTTAGATGTTCTATACAAGCTTCTAATTTTAAAGCAGAAAGAATAAATTTAACTACAAATAATTTAGCACCTTGTGGTTACCAGTCAAGAAACATAAAAGGTGAACGTTGCTGGAAGTGAAGGACTTTATGCTGCCTTCTGCCTCAATGGCTGATTCGCCATGGCCAATTAATCGCGTGATACTCACACAAAATGTCAAGGATTCAAGAAGAACTCCCCACTGCCTGATCGATGAACAAGGATTCATCCCGGTTCTGGCGCTCATTCTCCCCCTTATCCTGTGTCTTTGCCGAACATGCTTGAAAGTACTTGTAAGGATGGGGGTTAGGTTTTGCTCTTTCTTCCTGTCCTTGGCACATTCCAAGTTCTGGGCGGCGTGCCCGGGATGGTTACTGCCTTAACCTTGCTGCGCTTATCTTATGTGTTTGAAGCTTATTTTCACCCTGTTGTGGGAATTCTGCTTGGGAGTTTGGGGAGGGGCTGAATTGTCCGTAAAAGCGACACCTTGAGCCCGGGAAAGTCAGAATCCGCATTTCGTGTATTGCGATCGTTGAAGTTTATGAAATAAACGAACTGAACTCAGTTACTTTGTTTCGAGTCCTTTGAGGTTCCTTACATTATGCGGATTCTCACTATTCTATCTTCAGATTGATTTTGGTCAAACACCATCCTTCATCTGTTTTGTGGATCCCTGATGTCCACCGACATGCAGGGATTGAACCCCGAGAGTTCGTTGCAAGTGGAGGGCGAAAAGACTGTGGTAGCCCCCAAAGAGGTTTCCATGTCTTCCTTCCATACGACGGTCTCTCTGGAGGAGCCAGCGGAACCAATCTCCCTGGTGACCCTCTCCAAGCCTCGGCTCAGCCGGAGCTTGGCCTTCCTCCAACTGCAGGAGCAAGTGGAAGAAGCTCCCCTGATGGCTCGGCGCACGGTTTCGGCCGGCCGCCTGGAAGTGCTTCAGGATTTCTACGATCCTGGTGGCGGGGTGTCGATGGATCATGCCCCCCTGGAGCAGCATTTCACCACCCGCCAACACATGGATTACAAACCGGTGATGCAAAGGGTGGAGGAGGAAATCGGGGTATCAACCATCCACGGGGACACCCAGGAGTCCCTGGCTAGATTTCTGGACCAATACCTCGAAGACCCCCCTCCCGAAGATCACTGGCAGAGCACCGGAGTGCGCCCGAAGGGTTCGCGTCCTCCTGCAT
This sequence comes from Sphaerodactylus townsendi, assembly GCF_021028975.2. Lineage (NCBI taxonomy): Eukaryota > Metazoa > Chordata > Lepidosauria > Squamata > Sphaerodactylidae > Sphaerodactylus > Sphaerodactylus townsendi. The sequence goes on along the minus strand of NC_059427.1, from coordinate 153,773,926 downwards.
CCCAGGACTCTGAGGAGGAAGCTTTGGAAATACCTAAAAGTTCCAGAGTCAGGCTTACCTTCGCGGATGATGCCCGCGCCTGCGACCCCCCGGACTTGACAGAACTCGAGGGAGTGACGGCCATGCCTCTTGAGGGTGCCCGCGCCCGTGCACCTGAACTTGAGGGGGCTACCGCCCTGCCAGCTACGGATGCGTGGCGCCCCCCCATTTTGGATCTTTGGGAACAGCTCGAAGCCCTTGAGAGGACCAAATGGGACTGGGAACAGGAACGGGAGGCCCTCGAAAGAGAGCGCGAAGCTCTAGAACAGGAGCGGGAGCAGGAGCGAGAAGCCTTTGAAAGTGAGCGACTAGCTTTCGAACTGGAACGTGAACAGCACCGCTGAGCCATGGAAGCGGAGTTGTCACGAGAGAAGGGTGTTCTTAGAGACCAATTCCTCAAAGACCTCACTTCCCGTGATCATGTCCTGGAACACTCCAGACTCGAGCTCCAGCGCCAACGCGAGTGCCTTAAAGCGCTGGAAAGTCAAGGCGAAGTCGAAGCGGCAATGCAACGCAGGGAACGCGATAGGCTGCAACGTGAATGGGAGGCTCTCACACGCTGAGAGAGAGAGTTGGCGGCAAGGGAAGCGTTGCTCCGGAGGAATCTCGGAGCGCCTCAAGCGACCCTACCCAGCACCAGCAGCGCGGCTCGCCAGCTCACCGTCCCTGATCGCACCGCCCCGCGAACAGAGGCTCCCCTGCCGCAACATAGAGTCCTGCTCCCAGTGCAACCTCCGCCCCCCATTCCAGTGGCGCAACCACCGCCTGGACAGGTCCCGGCCCCTGGACAGGTCCTGGCCCTTGATCCACGGGGGGGCGCTGATAGCCGGTAGGGGCTATCCTTGCCCTCACATCCCCGTGCGTTTTGATGGGACGGCTTCCAGATTGCCCTATTTCATCCTACAACTTGACGTACACATGCTCGAGTTTGATGATCTCTATAGTTCTGAAGCCGAGAAAGTGCGTGACATCGGATCCGTGCTGGATGGGGATGCTGCAGAATGGTTTGTGGAATTACATGAACTAAGAGGGGTCCCTGAACTTCAAACCGTGGCAGCCTTGCTTCAAGGTCTGCGACTACGCTTTCAAGATCCGGAGGAGGTGAACAAAGCCATTAAGACTATTAAAACCCTCAAGCAGGGTAATAAAACCTTTGCAGAATTTGCCCGAGAATTCCGGTTAGCCGCGAGCAAACTCCCAGACTGGCCCGAACGCATGAAGTGCGAATACTTCCACGACGCTATCGACCCGGAAATCTGTACCTGGGCAGATATGGTGTGTGAACCACAAACCATTGCTGAATGGATTACCACCGGCAACCTTATTGCGGCTCGACTCACCCGTTCCAAGATGGGAAAAACCACAGCTAGCAAACCTCCCGCCAAACCTGCAGCCGAGTCCAAAGAAGGCGAGTGCAGGGCCACCTGCAGCCGAGTCCACCTCCGAGCGCCGCCGCCGCCGCCTCGGGTTATGTTTGTATTGTGGGGGCCCGGGCCACATGGCGGCCAATTGCCCGAAGAAACAGAAGGCGCCTGTCCCCGCTCCTCGCAAGTCAACGGCATGGACCCCACAGAAGCCATGACCTCGGGGACCCCAAGGAGCTGCGCAAGCCACCTATGAGGACGAGCCCGGAGAAGCCGATGACATCGAACCTGAAGGGGTGAGCCTTTCGTCTGGCCCCGTGGAAGAGATTCCTGCACCAGATGCGGTGAGTGAAGGGGGAGCCCCCATAACTATTATGACCACTCTGACCAATACGTCCAAGCACACTCATATACTGGCACGAGCTCTCGTGGATTCCGGTTGCTCCCACTGCCTTATGAGGCCTCAGGTGGCAGAGCAATTAGGGCTTGAACGTATAGCATTGGCCAAACCCATCCCCTTCACTCAAATGGATGGTAGCCCGTTGGGTACCAACGGCCCGGCCTGTTTCAAAACCCAACCAGTGCTCCTGCGATGCGCTGAACACTGGGAGAGACGTAGTTTCATTCTGGCTCCAGTCGCCAAACATCCCATAGGGCTGGGGATGCCCTGGCTTCTTTCCCATGAACCCACCATCTTCTGGGGGCAATGCATAGTCTGCTTCACTGATCCTCCTTGTGGGGATCATATGCACGAAGGTGAGCCACCGGCGGAGTCCAAAGAAAACCCCGATGAGCTCCAGCCAATGACCCTGGACATCGCCCCGAGCCCGGAGCTGGCCGGAGTTCCCAAACAGTACTGGGATTTAGCCAAAGTCTTTCAAGAACAAGAGTGCGATCAACTCCCCCCCCAATAGGGACACAGACTGTAAAATCCTCTTGGTCCCAGGGGCGCAACTTCCCAAAGGTAGAATATACCGGATGAGCCCAACCGAGGAGAAGGAGCTTCGTGCCTTTCTCAATAAGAATCAGGCTCGCGGTTTTATTTGCCGGGCCACCAAGAGCACTCATGCAGCCCCCGTTTTGTTTGTGAAAAAGAAAGATGGGACCCTACGTCTTTGCACTGATTATCGTGGTCTCAACGCTGTTTCTCTTTCGAATAAATACCCCTTGCCCCTGATCAAGGACCTGCTCGATGCATTGGGGAAGGGGTGTATCTTCACCAAGCTGGATCTGAGGGAAGCCTACTACCGAGTACGAATTGCTGAGGGGTTCAATACTAAATTTGACAGCGTTCAATACTAAATTTGGCCAGTATGAATACCTTGTAATGCCCTTCGGATTATCCGGAGCCCCAGGGGCTTTCATGTCGCTTATTAATGATGTTCTACAAGATTTTCTGTTTAAAGGGGTGGTGGTGTATTTGGATGATGTCCTGATATATTCCCAAACGATGGAAGAGAATGAGCGTCTGGTCAGGGCAGTGTTGCAACGTCTGCTTGACAATTCCCTATTCGCAAAACTGTCCAAATGTGCCTTCCATCAGACCTCCATGGATTATCTTGGCTATTGGATCTCTCCAGAGGGTCTGGAGATGGATCCGGCAAAAGTGGCAGCAGTGGTGAATTGGCCGATTCCCACCACCCGCAAGGAACTTCAATCTTTTCTAGGGTTTGCTAATTTCTATCGAGATTTCATTCCCCAGTTTGCCAAACTTGCCCTACCACTCACAGACTTACTGCGCACCAAGGGGAAGGGACCCCAAGCATCCAAACCGGGGGCTTCTCTCTCCTGGTCCCCAGATTGTCAACATTCGTTCCAAGCTCTTAAAACTGTCTTCACTACAGAGCCCATTCTAAAACACCCAGACCCTGATTTGCCTTTCATAGTTCATGTCGACGCCTCGGATAAAGCCTTGGGAGCGGCTCTCTTGCAGAAAAATAAAGATAATAAATTTGTGCCGTGTGCTTATTTGTTGAAAAAACTGTCGGGCCCTGAACTCAACTGGACGGTTGGGGATAAAGAAACGGCAGCCATCAAGGAGGCCCTTAGTACGTGGCGGCATTGGCTGGAAGGCGCCGCTCGCCCCTTCCAAGTTTGGTCGGATCATAAAAACTTGGCGGCTTTGTCTACTCCGCTCAAAATGTCGGCCAAGCAATTGAGATGGGCTGATTTCTTCTCCAGATTCAACTTCACAGTCCATTTTTTCCCTGGTAATAGTAACAAGCTGGCAGACGCCTTGTCCCGCCTGCCTAAAGGGGCGGATACCTCCTTACGCGCCATGCCTCGCACCATTCTATCACCATCTCAATTAGGCTTGGCAGTCACCCGATCCCAGACAGCTGCGTCCCCGACACCCCTCCCTAGGAATGTACCGGACATTGTATCTCCGTTTCTACGCCACTTGGAGGAGGCGGGACGACGGGAGGTCCCGAAGGAGGAATCCGACCCCCTCCTGCAGTTGCAAGGGGGAGTCTGGAGACGGGGTGACTGCTGGTACGTCCCACTGGCCCTACGTAAGCAGGTTCTCCTGGCCGGCCATGACGCTCGACAGGCAGGACATTTCAGATTTTTGAAAACGCTCCACTTTCTCAGGAGGCAGTTTTGGTGGCGCACCATGCGCAAGGACATTGAAGCATATATAAAAGGGTGCCCGACATGCACAGAGGCTAAGGCCATCCCTGGTAAACCCCACGGACTGCTATACCCCATCCCCCCGGCTGCCAGACCTTGGCAAGTGATTTCCATGGATTTCATCACAGATCTCCCCGAGAGCCACGGGAATACAGTTTTGTGGGTGGTGGTAGACCTTTTTTCCAAACAGGCACACTTTGTCCTGTGTCCCACCATCCCCTCGGTGCCTAAGTTAGCCAAATTGTTTATCCAACATGTCTACCGTTTGCACTCGTTGCCGGAGAGAGTGATCTCCAACCGGGGGCCGCAGTTCATATCTAAGTTTTGGAAAGCCTTCCTGGAGCTGTTGGGAACCGCCTCAGCTGTCGCTGCTCCATACCACGTGCAAAGTGACAGCCAGACCGAACGGACCAACAGAACGCTAGAGCAGTACATACGTTGTTACACCAATTATCATCAAGATAACTGGGTTGAACTTCTCCCCTTCGCTGAATACGCCTATAACAACGTGGTTCATAGTAGCACCAACAAAACTCCTTTTGAGGTGGTGTCGGGCCGTTCATTCCCCCCGTTACCTCAACTCCCCGATCATGTGCTCCAACCCCCTGACTTTGGTGACTGGATCCAGTCTCTGGCTGAAGGCTGGAAAACCGTCTCTTCCTCGCTTTCACAAGCGCAGGAAGCTCAAAAAGCCCAAGCGGACAAACGTAGAATGGATTTTCCCCTGCAAGTGGGGGCGTGGGTCTATTTGTCCACCAGAAACCTTAGGGATGTGCACAAATATTCCAAGCTAGGCAAGAAATTCATAGGTCCGTTTCGGATCACCCAAGTGATCAATGATGTGACTGCTCGTTTAGAATTGCCCAATTCGCTCAGTAACATTCATCCTGTATTTCATTCTAGCTTACTCAAGCGGGCTCCAGATTCAGATGCCTGGCACGACCCAACGGAGGTTCCCCCGCCAGTGATCGTTGATGGCCACAAGCATTACGAAATTGATGCTATTCTGGATTCTCGCTACGTTCGCAAACGTTTGCAATATTTGGTTTCCTGGGTGGGATATCCCTCGGGCCATAATCAATGGGTTTATGTAGAAAATATTGATGCCCCCCCTTTGATTTCTGCTTTTCATAAGGCTTTCCCACATAAGCCGGGTGGGGAGGGGGCTTTCGTGGAGGAGGCGGAGTGTAAGGATGGGGGTTAGGTTTTGCTCTTTCTTCCTGTCCTTGGCACATTCCAAGTTCTGGGCGGCGTGCCCGGGATGGTTACTGCCTTAACCTTGCTGCGCTTATCTTATGTGTTTGAAGCTTATTTTCACCCTGTTGTGGGAATTCTGCTTGGGAGTTTGGGGAGGGGCTGAATTGTCCGTAAAAGCGACACCTTGAGCCCGGGAAAGTCAGAATCCGCATTCCGTGTATTGCGATCGTTGAAGTTTATGAAATAAACGAACTGAACTCAGTTACTTTGTTTTGAGTCCTTTGAGGTTCCTTACAGTACTACTTTTTCAAAAAACATGTCTCCGATCCAGTTTGGAGGGGGGGATCGGGGGTCTAATCCTGGCTCAAATTTCCCACCATGGAGTGCAATGCAAATGCCTTACAACCAATCAGTGTGCACGGTGCTGTTCTTGCGAGACCACGAGAGAACAATAACCAAGCAGAAACCAAGCAGAAACATGGGTGGGGGAGACGTGATGACATGATGATGTTCTGACATCATAATGTGAGCACATTTTGCGGGAGAAAAAAAAGTCCCGCCCCAACACGGCATGACAGCCAATCAGGAGAGATCCACCAAGCCGATCGCATGGTAGTGGGGATTGTTATATTTTTTCAATCCGAGATAGGCCTAGATGTCTTTACTGGAAACATGCTGCGGTGGGGAGGTTGAAACCTCAATGAAAAGGTGCAGTTTATTTTCAAACTTGGTTTGATCTAGATTGAATTTCCCGGTGGGGATTCGGCCAATGACAGAGGGGGACTTGACTTGTGAGTCAGAGAGATAGAGAGATCAAGATGCTGTGCATCCTTCTTCTGAAGTTATCCCTTTGATGTGTAGATTGCTGCTCTCAGGGAAGTTCCTTCTTTTCTGCTTCTTACCCACACACCACCATTCATGCACTCACACTTCTCCATCTTGAACCGTGAGAGGAGAGATTCACGTGGTACCTCTCTCCATTCAGCTACTTCAGGGGTCTGCAACCTCCAGATGTTCATGGACTACAATTCATAAGCATAAGCATAAGCATAAGCATTTTATTGTCATTGTGCACGCACAACGAAATTTACAGCAGCATTCCTCGATGCACACAATTTCAGACTCATACATCATCCTCACTTTCCCCTTCCTCCACCCATCCCTACACAGCCCCAAATACATCAATATGAAGCAGCGGAGTTTAGCATAGCCACAGCTCTAGAGTAGAAGCTGTCTCTAAGCCTCTTTGTCCTAGTTCTGAGGGCCCTGTATCGTCTGCCAGATGGTAACAGTTTAAAAAGAGAGTGTGCTGGATGAGATGGGTCCCTCAGAATATTTTGGGCTTTATTTAGGCTTCGGGAATTATAGATTTCTTCCAAGGAGGGAAGAGGGCAGCCGATAATCCTTTGTGCAGTAGTGATCACTCTTTGGAGCGCCTTCCTATTCGCCACTGTGCATCTGGAGAACCATACACAGATGCAGTAGGTTAGGACACTCTCCATAGCACAGCGGTAAAAGGACACCAGAAGTTTTCCATCCAGTTGTTGCTTCCTTAAAAGTCTCAGAAGATTATCCTGAAGCTTAAACAGATTGGGCTAGACCCTATGCTGATGCTTGAATGGGACTTGCCCTTAGCTCTTAAGATGGTATATCAACGATTGGACGACATTGACTACCAAAATGATAATGCCTCATTTCCTGCTCTATATAGACCATTGAAATCTGATAGTGGTACAGTAATGGCCCCCTACATTCAACATATTACCATAGCCAAATACCGATGGGCCTTTTCTAGAGCACGGTTTGACGCATTTCCATCATCTATGCTTATAGGCAGATTTGGGAAAAACCCTTGGCATTTGAGGAAATGTGTTTGTAACTCTGGGGACGTTGATTCTATGATACATATCTTGTTACACTGCATGCTGCATAAGGCAGAAAGAGAGCTCTTTATTTTACCTCTGCTTGTGCAACACAGCTTGATAATTGCAAAGGATCCTGACCAAGAGATTAGGAAAATGCTGTTGGAAGACAAGGATGCAACCATCTCCCAGCAGGTAGCAAAGTTCTGTGCATTGGCGTATAAAAAACGCAAGGGCCTACTTAATCAGGGATGAGCTGAAAGCCAAACATTCATGTAAATGGTTAGCTGTAATAATTGTTGTAATTTGCTGTTGTGAATGTGTGCTGTTGTTTTGTTTTGTCTTTGCTGGCCTTTGGCCGTATTAAACTATCTATCTAAAAGTCTCAGAAAGTACAGTCTTTGCTGGGCTTTCTTAACCACCGCGGCAGTCTGTATGCCCCAGGTCAAGTCCTCTTTAATCATAACGCCCAGAAATTTAAAACTAGCCACCCGCTCCACTTGATCTCCATTTATAGTCAAGGGCTGAATTTCTGAGCTATTCTTTCTATAGTCCACTATGAGCTCCTTTGTCTTGTTAGTGTTAAGAACCAGAACCTGAAGGTAGAAGCTGTATGCTGCTTTACTTAGCTAAACACATAAATAAGAGAATTCAATCTCTATTTCTAATAGAATTACCTGAACGCACTGAAGAAATTTCTATTGAAAACGTGGACTAGCGCGCAACGCGTTCTGCGAATGTGGCTGCTGTCGCCATAGTTTCTTCATCACTTGCTGGAGCTGTTGCTGCCAACTACCACAACTCATCTAAATATTTTTGATTCATTGAATTTTGGAGATACTGACTCTTTCTACTGACTGGAACGCAATATGACTATTGCAGGTTTCGTGCCTCATGGACAATGTTTATGACATGCTCTCATTATATGTGTGTTTATTACCTTTCTATCCAGTTAAATAACCACAATATATCTGTATGAATAATCTTTATGAACGGTTTATGAAGTATCTGTTGAAATTACACTCAAACTAACTGCTTATACCACATTGCCTTGTATCCCTATATATACAGTCCTTGTTTTTTAGGCTTGGCTGGCCTTATATCTTTCAGTACAGTCATATGTATAAAGGGTGAACAGTAAAGGACTCAACACACAGCCCTGTGGCGTTCCCATATTTAGAGTAAGAACTGAGGAAACCTGATTTCCCAGTCTAACCCTCTGGGAACGTCCAGACAAGAAGTCCCTAATCCACAAACAGATTGAATGTGAGAGTCCAAGATCCACAAGTTTTGTCACCAGTCTTTGTGGCGAGATTGTATTAAATGCGGAACTAAAGTCCGCAAAGAGCATTCGCACATAATTCCCCTGATGTTCCAGATGCGTCAAAGCAGTGTGGAGGCTAATGGCAATGGCGTCCTCCGTAGATCTGTTAGTCTGATATGCGAACTGATGTTTATCAAATGTATCTGGAAGGCAAGAACTAATATGCCTATGGACCAGTTTTTCAAAACACTTCATGATGATGGGGGTGAGTGCCACTGGTCTATAATCCTGAAGATTGTCAGCAGGAAATCTCTTTGGTAGTGGAACAATGGTGGAAGCTTTCAAACAAGATGGGATGGTGGACTGGGATAAAGATCGATTAAAGATCCCAGTAAAAACACCAGCCAGTTGGTTAACGCATTCCTTTAACACCCGACCGGGAATACCATCCGGTCCAGCAGCCTTCCTTGGATTCACAGCCCTCAAAACTTGCCTCACCTCATGTTCCTCCACAGTGAGGTGTGAGCTGCAATCACCTAGTGGCTGTGTGTCATCTCCTTCTGATAGACCTGTTTCAAAGAGGGCAAAAAAGTGATTTAGCTCCTCTGCCAGAGAAGAATCACCATCTACAGAAATGTCATTGTTTGGTTTATGATTGGTAATTTGTTGAATCCCCTGCCACACCTGCCTCATGTTGTTATTATTAAAATAATCCTCAATTTTTCTCTTATAACTCATCTTGGCTTGTCGAATACCTCTCTTGAGACTGGCTCTCGCCGCACTATATTTTGCCTCATCACCAGATCTGAAAGCAATATTCCTGTCATGCAAAAGTCGCTGAACCTCCTTTGTCATCCAGGGTTTATGGTTGGAGTAAATCCGGATGCGCTTATCCACAGTAAGAGTGTCTGTGCAGTAGGTGATATAACTCAGAACAGCAGTGGTATATTCCTCCAGATCTGGGTGGTAGAAAACATCCCAATTTGTTTTCTCAAAACAATCTTGAAGTAATTTAGAGGCATCATCAGGCCAGGATTTTACAGTCTTTATTACAGGCAACACCCACCTCCCAAGTGGAATATATGCTGGTGCCAGAAACAGTGACAAATGATCTGACTGACCCAAGTGTGGTAATTGTATCACCTTGTAGGCATCCTTGATGTTGGTATACACTTTATCCAATGTATTGGCTCCTCTCGTAGGGCACCTAACATGCTGGTAGAGTTTAGGGAGCACTGTTTTTATATTAGTATGATTAAAGTCTCCTCCTATAATGAGCACAGCATCAGGATGCTTTTTCTGCTGGTTTTCAACAATGTTATACAGAGAGCTCAAAGCTATGGCAGCATTAGCATCTGGTGGAATGTATACCGCAATGATGATAACCACACTAAACTCCCGTGGCAGATATATGGGTCTGCATCTAATGGTCATACTTTCCAAATCCTTTGAGCAGTGACCCCCTGTGATGCTTGCATTGGTGCACCAGCTCTTGTTCACATAGAGACTCAATCCCCCTCCTTTCTGCTTGCCAGAATCTTTACTGCTTCTGTCCTGCCGGAAAGAAGTGAAACCAGGTAGCTCAACTGCTGCATCGGGAATGTGTGAGTGAAGCCAGGTTTCTGTAATTAATAAAACACAGCTGTTCTTGCCAAACTGCTCTTCACAGTCTGTAGCCTTAATTCATCCATTTTGTTGATAAGAAATCGTGCATTAGTAAGAAAAATGCTTGGAAGTGCAGACTTGAAATGACACCTTCCCAGCTTAGTAAAAACATCAGCCCGGCCCCCTCTCTTCCTCCTTCTATCCCGCCTTCGTCTCAACCTCCTACCAGGAATTGTAATCCAGGGTTCCCGAGTCCTAGCTGCCTCTGCTTGGGTATATTTGAAGACGTGTAATGAAATCTTCCGCAACAGCCATTTCACATTTCAGTCCAATTTGTATTAAGACTTGCCGACTATAAAAACTCCTTGCTCCACATAGCATGTTTAAGAAGCACAAAACACAGCACAAAACACAAAACACAAAACATCCACACTACATCGAGGGAAAGCAACCAGCCGCAGCAGTTTCCTGCGCAGCCATCCCTTCCTGGGGACCGGGAACCGGGAAGCTAAAACCTAATGGCTTGAGTTGAAGAGTTGAGACGTTACCGAGGGGGGGTTGAGACGTTACCGAGGCCTTGAGGGAGCCTCCGATGAAACCGGGACTCGCTTGCCGCTCAGTTTGAAACTCCTGCGCCTCCCGGCTATGATGACTCACGGCTCTGTGGAGCGCTGCGCCCTCCCAAGTTTTGGAAAATGGAGAAGGCCACTGTCTCTCCCAAGCGCGCCTGCCGTCTCGCCACAACCCGACCCACAGATGAGCCTTGCCTTTTTTACTTGAGTTTAGAAGCCCTCCAGTTTAGAAGCTCCAGTTTCGAGCCCCAAAAAGGAGGAGAACGGGTAAACTCCGACTCTCCGCCCGGCTTACGAGCATCTTCCCCCACCGGAAACCTCCCCACCGGAAGCTAATTGGCCATGCTGGCAGGGGCTGATGGAATTTGTAGTCCATGAACATCTGGAGAGCTGCAGGTTGCAGGCCCCTGAGCTAGTTAGATTAGAATAGGGAATGAGCTGCCATTGACCACTAGGTGGCAGATCAGATCAGTATGAAAAGTAATTATAGAAGGGTTTTGTGCCAACTTTGCAAGAACTGGAGAAGTGTTTGGAAAGTGGTGAAACATAACTCTGGAGGATACTTCAGTAATCAGCATGAAAATACATTAACTGAACAGGACAAAATACAGAAAAAGTGGGAATAATTCACTGGAAAACTACACAGAAGGTGTGAAGGGATGACATATTCCCTCTTCCACAAAAAAACTTTTGGAAGAAGAGACCCAGCTAGTTTTTAAGAAAGTGAAGTGAACACTGCCTGGGGAGACAACTGGGAGCAACAAATCCCCTCTCGGGTAAATGGCATATCAATACACGAAACTATTCTCAAGCCACAGAATTGGGGTTCATCAAAAATCTTGACAGGGAATATGGCAAGAAATATGGAGAAAAACAAAAAACAGTGGCCCTGGCACAGATTGGAAACAGTTCATAGAAGCAGCAGCAGCAGCAGCAGCAGTAGGAGAGTTGGATTTGTATCCACCCTTTCTCTCCTGTAAGGAGACTCAAAGGGGATTACAAACTTCTTTCCCTTCCCCCCTCACAACAAAAAACCCTGTGAGGTAGGTGGGGCTGAGAGAGCTCCGAAGAACTGTGACTAGCCTTAAAGGTCACCCAGGCTGCATTGTGTGTTTGGAGTGCACAAGCCTAATCTAGTTCACCAGATGAAGCGCTTTGCAGCTCAAGTGGCAGAAAGAGGAATAAAACCCAGATTCTCCAGATTAGAGTGCACCTGATCTTAACCACTGCCACCACACTGGCTCTCTCCTGAAAGTGGGGGGAGCTATTATTTTTATTGGAGAGCACTTTAGAGTGTGTTTGTTTTATGCCAGTTTACCTTGAGAAGGATAACAGAGGAGAATGATTAACTAAAGAAAGAAGACTTTTTTTGTTTTACCATAAGGAGATCTCAAAGTGGATTGAGCAATCCACCACCCCTCCCTGACAACTGGCATCTTGGCAGAGGTAGGTGGGGGCTTAGGAGTTCGTGAGAGAACTTGAGACCTAGCCCAAGGTCACCTGGCAGGCTTCATGTGGAGGAGTGGGGAGATCAAACCCAGTTCTCACACATTAGAGTCCACTGCTCTTAACCACTACATACACGCACTGGGTGCACCTGGGATGGGGCATCATGCAACAAAGACTCAGATATACCTTGGATTGTAAATCCTTTGAAAGTAACTATCCTTTGGTAACTATCCCTATTATTCTTTTAGCTTAGTGCACCTAGATCACCTGTCATGTTGCAGGGGTCCTGAATCTGTGCCTTGCAGAAATAATTTATTTACGATTTGGGTGAAAGGTCTGCACAAGCTCTTTACTCACATCTGCCTGGGAGTTTTGCCCAAATGCAGAGCACCTCACTGTCCCCTAACGACAGCTTGCAACCCTTCTGAGTTCACAGGGAGTGATGTCACTGCATTGCCAGAGATGGCATTACACAACTCTCAGCACAAATGCTTCTGCACCATCAAACATCACACCTGAGCTGTCTCAATCCATGCCACCCCCACCCCAAGCATGGGAGTCTGTGTAGCCTCCCACAAGACCCTAGGGATGAATATACCTGAGAGGCTTACATTGTTCGTTTCAGTCCAGCAGGGTAGCTCTGGAATCTGAGAGTCCACACTTCAACCCCAGTTCTGATGAAAAGGATGTTTACTGACAATTGAAAAGAAAGAGTGGAGATTGTCAAAATCACCCTCAGCTTAGAAAAGAATTTTTCAGACCCTGAAACCCCAGGGCAGAAGCCTGTTACTTTGCAGCACTATTAGTAAGAGTCCAACCCACATGGGACTATATGGCTGGAACAACCTTTGATATGTTATTTGGCCCTAGAAAACATCAAGGGAGAACCTGGCATGGAATGGGACGTATGATGGTGGGACACGGGGATAGTTGGAAGTCTTCTAAAACTGTTTCACTGATGTACAAAAATACTACCTTTCTTGTTGCCAAAGAAATAAGACTTATGCTGTGTCTTGTGTCCTCCCCCCACCTCCACTGTCGGCTTAAAAGCATCCTGGTAGAAAGCATCTTCCAATTGGGAGAAAAACACCTTGTGGAAGAGGGACAGTTACCAAACTCAAGACAAGGTCTCCAAATTTTCCTGGAATTATGATGAGCTCTCCGTGCTACATAAGTCAATTTCCTCTGGAAGAAATTGGCAGCTTTATAGCTTGGATTCTTTAGAGGGTACCACAGAAACTAGAAGAAATAAAAGTTCTAGAGTTGCTATCACATTCCCACTGAGCTCCCCTCTCCCCAAGCACTTGTCCCACATATCCAAAGCCTCCTGGAGAGGGATTTCCCAAACTGGAAATAGCAACTTTACCTAGTATAGTGACCCCAGTCATATAGTAATGGCTGTCTTTGTAACTCACTTTTTTTTAGGTCATCACAGAGCTTCCCTGATGTCACTTTGCTCCTGGGGAAAAGGTTTTGCCTTTCTCAGAGGCTTGATCCTCAAGAGCTCCAAGGCAAACATCATCCTCTTAAGCTCACCAGTGATTGTGGCTGCAATGTCCAACTGGCTCTTACCCCACATGCCCAAGAGTGGCAGCCTTTGGTCCTTTTTTTTATGTTATTTACAAAAGCAGGCAATACATGGCTAGAGAAAGGTGGTTTGAGGGGGGTCAATCTTGGATTGTTTTGTTAATTCAAAATAAGTGGGTGGTGGAAAGTGCCATCAATTTGCAAGGCTGACTGATGCCAACCCTCTGGATTTTTCAAGGCAAAGAGACTAACACAGAGGATGGTTTGCACCATTGCCTGCCTCTCTGGCATAATGACCCTAGGACTTCCCTTGGAGGTCTGCCATCCCGAAAAGTTTATTAATGTGAGGCTGACCCTGCTTAGTTTCTGAGACATGATGAGACTGGGCTTGCCAGGTTGGAAAACACTCTTGGTAATTTTCTTAACATTTGGTTTTGATAAAGTTGATAACAGTCTGCCCCCCCAAACAAAATAAGTTAAAGAAAAGATAAGATAAGATAGAGATTTTACAATGTCATTTGTGCAATGCACAACAAAAAAATACAAACATCCCCCCGGATTGCACATTTCTTCTCAGCCCTTACAACCCCATCTTCCACAATCCCCCTTCCAACCATTCCCTACACCACAGCCCCAGTCATGTCAACGCATGACACCACGGAGTTCAGAATAGAAGCTTTATTGTCCTCTGAGCCTAGCTTGTCCTTGTTTTTTATGATCCTATATCATCTTCCAGATAGTAATATTTCAAAAAGAGAGGTATGCAGGGTGGAGGACGGGTCTTTTCCAGAATATTCTGAACTTTCTTTAAGCTGCAGAGGAATTATAGAGGTTCTTCCAAAGGGGGGAGAGGGCATCCAATAATTCTCTGGGCAGTAGTAAAATCCTCCCCTGCCCTATATGGAAGCCTTGCTTCCTATCTGCTACTGGGCAACTAACTAGGCAAACCATGCACAGATGCAGTATGTCAGGACACTCTCTATGGCAGAATAAACGGAATCCTTGCCTTCCTTAACATAATATGCACAACATTTTGGGATCAAGGAGAGGGAAGAAATAGCCAAATGCTTCTGGAAAAGTCCAGCGCATGAAACCTTGAAAACGAGAATCAGCACGCAAGAGTAATGGCCAGAAGCAATGCGTAAACGCGGAAAGTAGAGGCTTTGCTTGATGGACCCAGCATGCCAGCTTCTTTTCCTTTTAGAAAGAGAGAAGAAGTAGCAAAAAAAATTCTCACAGGGAGTTATGCACAAGCATTATGCTGACCCATATGCGCCTTTGGACCAAAAAAATTATCTAATGCACAATGACTATGTTGTATTGCCAAACTTGCTGCTGACGAAAAGACTTCCTAATTGGTTCTAGCTGACTTGTCACAGAATGTCTCTAGGAATAATAATGTTTCCTAGGGTCCCAGGAGGGGCTGCTGCGGTGGATGGGATTCGTGGCCAGTTCGCACTCCAGTTCTAAGTAGAACCGGTATCTAAATTTTTTGTTGAGTTTGGAGAACTGGTTGTTAAAAGCAGCTTTCAGAGGCCCTGTCGCAGCTGGGTGCCTTGCGCCCGGCTGCTATGAGGTGCTAAGAAACCCCGGGTTGTACCACTCTCTCAATTGCTGTGCATATGTCCAGCAGCAGCAACAGGCCCTGTTGCCCCCCTCGTCCCCACACGAAGCTTTTCCTCTCTGCAGCTGGTAAGTGCGGGGGGGTGCACAGCATGAGGGGGTGCGCAGCAGTGGGGGCCGTGTGGGGTGGAAGAAGAACCAGTTGTTAAATTATTAGAATCCCACCACTGGGCTGTTGGAATGGGGAAACTCCATAGGAGCAAACAGGGAGTAAATGACTCCTTCAGGTTGCCTGAAGAATGGGGAGAGGAACAACTGCGGGCTAGGTGATACAGGGGAGGCAGGGGAAAGAGTGAGAAAATGCATGAGTGATCTCCTTCACTTCCACGTGTGAGAAAGGAGAGAGAGAAGGTGCACTTCAAAGGCGCTTTTTGGAATCCCATGGGGATTTTCTGAGTCAGGGGGTGAGTGCTGGGATCGAGCGGAAAATGTGTGTCGTAACTGAGAGTCAAACCCAAAGGGAGTGTATGTTCAACGCGAAGGGAGACTTCATACATGTGTAAATGGCCAACGGGTTATGTAATTAACATTTACGCACTGCAGAGTGCGTCTACAGAAAATGGCACCTGGGGCAAACACTGAAATTGCACCTAACCTTTTTCAGGAATCTGAGCATGTCATCTTTCAGATAACTATATAACAATATGTTTTACATAGTTCCTTCTTTCCAAGACATCATGCATCCCTAGTTAAACACACAGGTACCCGAAACCTCTCTGCAGCCAGTCATCTCTAAGGAGAAAGACAATGACAGATCCACTTTCCGTATGAGTGGTACCCTTTAACCTTGTATTTTCATAGTCCCCAGTGTGGTCATTTGACTAAGCGTACCTAGCGCTTTCTAAAAAACCATTTCAACTTAAAATAAAATGGGCCTAGCAACGGGAGTGGGAAGCCGGGGATCCTTCTCACCCCTTCCTTGTCTCCCCCTGCAGGGCGTGTCCACACCCATGCCAGGCTCAGAGCAGGCCAGCCCCAGCCGGACTCTACACTGCAGGTGTTTCTCATTGCCAGGGTGGGGAGTAGTGTGCTTGCATTCCCTCCTAGCTGTTGTTAGCAGCAGTGTGCTGCAGGGGTCCCGTTCGAAGCTTGGATGCAGTATGCGGCCGTGATCCCAGTAGCTCTATAGGGAATCTTCACTATCAGGCTTAACTGCTATATTTGCTTCTTATTCGGATGGTCCTGAGCTTAGAGCAACTTAGAGCCTAAGCTTTTTGGCCTGTCATCATTTCCACCATACATGACCAAGAAGGAGATCTTCATAACCAAATATGGAAGAACAGGTTGAAATTCTAAGCTTCTCCCTTCTTTTTTTTTACATTTTTTGGAACATCTATGGACACATGGAAGGAATTCTGGAGAGTTCAAAAGCTTCGCATACGTTGTTATGTGACATTGGGTTGGGTCCTAATAAAAGGAATGTTGTGTGTTTTAGGGGTCGCAGGCACTGGCTCCAGACTGGAGCTGAGCAGACCCTGTAGAACAGCTGGCACTGACAGTAGACCCTTTGGCTAAACGCTTTGCTAATGGACTGTTTTGAAATCCCAGTCCATGCCTGATCATTATGTATGCGCCTGCGTGCAGCGTGCATGCACATGCATCTTGGTGGACATCAAGTCACCTGTATGGTGTCCCCACAGGAATTTCAAGGCAACGAGATGTTCCAGAGGTTGTTTTGCTGTTATCTTCCCCACACCAATGCATAGGTGACCCAGGTGTTCCTTGGTGGTCTCCCATCCAAGAAATTACTCAATCAGAATTGAGTGCGACTGCTTTGTTTCTGAGATCCTCTGATGTGATCAGGCTATCCTGGACCATCCAGGTCAGGGTGGTACCCTGGCACTTACAACCCCGATTATTCAACCCACCGTTTTCCAGAATAAGCAAAAATATTTACCTGTGTAAGTCTGGGATGTCATCAGTCAGCCTTGTCTTCATCCATGTGTTTAGTGGGGAAGGAGGGTGGGAGGTGGCCCGAGAGATCTCTTCTGTATGGGCCAGATCGGACGTTTCTGAAAGTACAGGCTTTGCTTGCTGTTGACCTATGGAGGCTATTCCACGAGGGAATTATTAATTTTAACTTGTTGGTGAAGGCGCAGACCACAACTCTTTCTCTTCTGTCCCTCCAGGCCACCAAGTTTTGGATGATAGCCATCTTTGAAAGCTCACTCCAGTGAACTCTGGACCTGGTAAAGAATGTTCTTGGAGCGAATCCTACACAAACAAATCGTTCTTCTTTGTACAGAGTATCCTTGTCCAGCAATGGAGAGGAGATTTGGGGGTTTTAGCTTGGAGAGTTTCAGACTGAACTGAAAACAGGTTTTACAATCCTTGGTAACGCCTAGAAGAGCCCATGGACTTGAAAGGTCACCTGTGAAATCAAGCTGGACGCTGGATGACTATAGAACAGTCCAGTCTCCAGCCTAGTCTACTTCACAGGGTTGTTTGTGTAAGCAGTGGTGGGATCTCCATTAGGTTACGCTTTCACCCTTTGGCAGAACTCAGTTGTTAAAATGGTGCTTTTTAAACAACCCAGTTGTTAAATTATTTTGAATCCACACCACCGCAGCCAGTTGTTAAATTATTTGAATCCTACCACTGTGGTTGCAAAAGGGTATAAATGGAAATGGCACATTACCCTGAATTGCTTGCAGGGAATGTAGTTTAAAAATATAAGGTTTTTTTTTTTTTAAAGATGAAGTGATCTCTCTAATAGAAAATTCTCTGCAAAAGTAAAATCTCCCAAACAATAATACAAATCGAATAAATACAAAATGAATATACATCAAAAAAGTGTAGGTTTGCACCAAGGCCCGCATTCCCCAGGGTCAAATATCATGGATTCTGGACAAACTCCCCACTGGCTGAGCGACTAACAAGGCTTCATCCTGCTTCTGCCACTCATTCTCCCCCTTATCCCGTGTCTTTGCGTTACCTGGTTGCAAGTGCAACTTTTTCAAAAATCACATCTCTGAACCTATTTGGTGGGCAGGATCGGGGGGACTAATCTGGTTTCCAAATTCCCGCTGTTGAGCATGACGTAAATGTCTTCTAGCCAATCAGCATGCAGTGGGCTGTGCGCAATGCGTGCACAGCCTCTTCTTGGTTTCAATTTCACAGAGGAGACTTAGAAGTTTAAATGCTTAAACATTCACCCTTGCAAATGCAAACATATAAACGTTCACCCTTGCAACCGAGCAAACTTCAGAGCTATGTTTTTTTGCAGGGGAAAAGAAGGTCCCACCGCCAAAACGGCACACCAGCCAATCAGGAGAGACCCGCCAAGGCGATCGTGCAGTAGTGGGGATTGTTACATTTCCTGAATGTGAGATAGGCCTAGATGTCTTCAGTGGAAATATGCTGCGGCGGGGAGGTTGAGACCTCGATGAAAAGGTGCAGTTTATTTTCAAACTTGGTTTGATCTAGATTGAATTTCCCTGTGGGGATTTGACCTAAGAAAACTTCCATTATAATGCCAATTTGGGGCAGAGGGAGGAGCTTTTTACTCTGATTGTTTGTTTTTGTGTAGGACTGTACTGGTGTGGGATTTAAATCTATGGCCGTTTCTGCACGGGCAGAATATGCACGGGCAGAATATGGCGGCCTGGGAACGGCAAAAACACCGTCCCCAGGCCGCCGATTCGCAACGAGGGCACAGCTGCTTTGCAGCCCCGCCGCCTTCTCGTGCCGCCTGCCCGGTGCCAAGCCGGCGTTTCCAGAGTGCGCTGGAAAGCGCACTTATCTGGAAACACCGGCTGGAAGCCGCTGCCATGCGAATGGCAGCGGCTTCCTGGCGCTCCCCCCCCACTCCCTCCCTTCACTTACCTGCTCTCCAGCCCTCTGGTGCGTCGCCGGGGCCTGGGGACACGCCCCCCGCTCTGTGACATGGAAGCAGGCGAGCAGGGCAGGGGAGGCGTGTCCCCAGGCCCCGGCGACGTGCGAGGCAGGAGAGCAGGTAAACCATGTCCCGACCAGGCAACCTTGGCGCCCAGCGGCACCCGTCTTCCGGTTCTTTCTGGGATTCTGTCCATGCGGACAGTCCCGAAAGTAGTCGGTCGGCTGTCAGAAACGCCGGACTCCAAGCTCCGCTTCCACCTCCGTGCAGAAAGGGCCTATGTGGCTCTGGAGTTTGGAACCATTGTTGTCAATGGAGAATGTATATGAAGGTCTGAGACAGCTGTTTATAAAGATAAAAGCATCAAATCTACACACAGAACACAGTTCTAGTTATCTAAAGCCCTCTAGTTTTCAAGCAGATTGAACAAAGAGGGTTGATTTTACAGACTCACAAAGTTGGTAGGGTTGCCAGCCTCCAGGTGGGGCCTGGAGATCTCCTGCTATTGCAATTGATTTCCAGATAACCAAAATCATTTCTCCCAGAGAAAATTGATGCTTTGGTGTGAAGATTCTGTGGCATCAGACTCTGCTGAGTAGTCCCTCCCCAAACAGTTAAGCATATACTAGATGAGTGTATGGAGGTCAGAGAGGTTCAATCAGATGAGCAAATAGTTGCAGCAAAAAATTAACTGCTATTGGTGTATGCAGGTTTATTGTGTGAAGAGTGAGATTGGAATGCTGGGATGGTTTGGTGCCTTTCCACACCGGCTGTGGTTTGTAATGTTTGTGTAATCTCTGTTGGCGCTCTGGCCTGGCCTGGCCTGGTGTGTGAATCTGTCTGAGTGGGCTGGGCGGGCCGGAGTTCTCTTGAAGTCTTTTTGTACTTTGATAATCAGTTCTCGCAAGGATTCTGGATGAACCTAGCCATTTCAATAAAGATCTTTCTGTTTTCCAAGAAGATTCTATTGTATGAACTCAGTTTGTTACGGTTCAACTTCAGACCAGCTTTTCTCATTTGAGCAAGGCCTTCTGCAGGTGCCACTGTACAAACGGGCAAGATCAGCAATTATCCGAACATGGGCATGATATTCTGTTGTGGTTCCTACCTTACCTTCATGGTTGTGGTTCCCACTTCTGCATGACAAAGACCCTTTCTGCACAGCAAATGTAGAGGGGGTTGCGGCTGGGATAAATTAACCCGCTTTCCTGTTTTCATCGATTCCATCGTGCATCCGTTACCAGGTAATGCCGGATTGGAAGACCCACAGAAACAATGCGGGTTGCTGCAGTGCCTTTGCATGGAGGCGCGTCTATTTTTTATTAACTCCCACTGATGTGTGGCTATGCAGGCATGCTCAAATGAACCCCCACAGCCATGCTGACATCTCGCAATACCACAATATGACCCTTTGTGCCTGTGTGACTATGCAGATGTAAGCCAGGATTTTTTTTAAAAAAAGGAAATTATAGGTGTTTACCATCTTAATAAAATCTTCTAACTTGCTTAGCTAAACTCGAGAAATGGCCTTTCACGGGCATTGTGAACCATTCCTGCATCTTTTTGATTTACATCATTGCACCCTGAATTTTTTGTTTTCCATGTCCCCCCTTGGATCCTGCTGTATTTTGAACACCTCCTACAGAAAAGGTTTGTTTGTGTATGAGCTGCTGCATAATTGCTTTTGAAGAAGTGGATCCAAGAAAGCTTCTGTATGAAATCTGTTAACATTCCATTTCTAAAATTCTATTAGTATGGCTACCAACCTCCAGGTGGTGGCTGGAGATCTCCCATTATTACAACTGATCTCCAGACAACCAAGATCAGTTCCCCTGGAGAACTGAAGGTTGACTTTAGGGCAGCAGCAGCAGCAGAGTAGTAGCAGCAGCAGCAGCAGCAGCAGCAGCAGCAGCAGCAGCAGCAGCAGCAGCAGCAGCAGTAGTAGTAGTTTGGATTTTTGTACAGAGACTCAAAGAGGCTTACAATCTTTCCCTTTCCCTTCCCCCCCAACAAACACCTTGTAAGGTGGGTGGGGCTGAGAGAGCTCCATAGAGCTGTGACTAGCCCAAGGTCACCCAGCTGGCATGTACTGGAGTGCACAAGCTAATCTGGTTCCCCAGATAAGCCTCCACAGCTCAAGTGGCAGAACAGGGAATCAAACATGGTTCTTCAGATTAGAGTGCACCTGCTCTCAACCACTACGCCACTGCTGCTGCTGCTCCTTGCTGAAGTCCTTTCCATATAAAAATCCCACCAGGCTCCTCCCCACCACGCCCTCCCCACAGATCTCTAGCTAATTAGCCACTAGACTCCAATAGACTGCAACAGCCATGACTGCTCTGTCTGGAATTTTTTTTTGCTGTCGGTATTATCTTTGGTGTGCAAATATAAATACATCATTTACGAGGCATGTAATTAGAAGTTACAGTTACAAAAATGTGTGTGTGTTCTAATCATCCAAAGCCCTTCCTGCATATTATCTAAATCATCCTTACAACAGCCCTGTAAGGTAGGTGAATTCAAGTGCTATTACATTGCAAAAAACGATTCATTATGAAATGAGATCTTATTTCCATGGATTTAATACCAAATGGCCAATCATATTACCATCAGTGAAATTTTTGTCACAATTTCCATAAAAATGTCAAACGTGCTGTGGTTTTTTTGTCTGTTACCGTCGGGTCATAGCTGATTTATTGTGACCCTGCAGATGTTCAGAGGTGGTTTGCCACTGCCTGGCTTTGTGGAGCAGCTCTGGTATTCCTTGGAGGTCTCCTATCCAAGTTCTAACCAAGACCAACCCTGCTTAGCTTCTGAGATCTGATATTGGGCTAGCCCTGGGGCAATCCCGCTCAGGAAATTGTTTTTTTTTTGTTTCTTGTTTATATCCTGTCATTGTCAGAAAATTTAAAAAATGGAAGAAGATATTTAAAAGAAACTTTTTTTATTGGTCTCCTGGGGTGCTTTACACTCCCTGGCCTTGCATTTCTAGATGCTTGTGGGGGGCGGGGGGAGAGAGGTGTGAAGAAAAGAGGGCCAAACCAAAGCAGAATCAAGGGGAAAAAAGGGGGTAACACTTTATAATAGGGGACACTCTTATACACACACTTCTGTGTACTTTGCAACTGGAATTTACTGTGGCCTTTTCCAGACAGCCATACTGTTTCCCTTAGTTACCAGGTTTTTTTCCTGGTTTCACACAGCTTCATTAGCAATGGCAGCCTGGGGATCCCCTGGAACTGTGACTCATCTCCAGACTACGGAGGTCAAATGGATGCTTTGGAGGGCAGACTTTATGGCACTGGATCCCACTGATGTCCCTCTCCTCCTCAAGATCCACATCCGAATCTCCAGTAATTTTCTGACCTGGATCTGGCAACCCTGTCTCCTCATCCCCTGCCAGTAGCTGGGGTGGGTAGCTTGGCAACCAATTCTTTGCTGTCCCAGTTCTTCAGTGCCACCCTCCTTCCTCAGTGTATTGAAACCTGTTTCCCCCCCAGGTTTCAGAAAGAGGCAGGGGGATTTTGAAAAATCATGACTGCAGCGATTTTTGAGGAAGGTGTGTGGAAATGAGAGACGGGAGTGGAATTGGTAATGAAGGAAAATGACGCCGGATTGTTAAGGCTATCGGAGAAAATGCCTGTGTGAAATGGCAACATCCAGTTGGAAAGGATCGCTAAAGTGCCCCGAAAATGGATTGAAAGGGCATGGTTCTCTGTGTGTGAAAGCGAAGAGACGGCTGCCTGACACATCCCCAGAGGAAGTGGCTCGTAAAACATGTAGCGACTTGCGAATTAAACGAAACGTGAAGAGATTCGTGAGTGAAATAAAATGTCTTTTCCTCCTCTTCTCTTTCTTCAGGGTAAATGGCAGCAGGGGTTCACTTTCCTTTGGATGGTGCTGGAGGCAAGGGCCTCTCACACACATAGTAGGAATTGGAGCTGCAGACGTAATCGTTCCATTGGCCATTGATCCAGAGTTGGCCACATTCCTCATTCGTCATCTGATAATTGTTGGGTTCTCCTGGCTTCCAGTACCTGAGATCAAAGCAAAGTTGTGTTTGCAAGCATACGAACAGACATTTTGCATTCATGGACTAGATGTTAACAATCCCTTATTACTTGTTTGTTGTCTTTGGTATGAAACCCTAAGACTGATTTAAAGACCAGATGGAACAGTTTGATTTATGAGATCTGAAAACCACAGAGTGTTGCCAAGTCCTGGTTGGGAGATTTGGGGGCTGATCCTGAGGACAGTGGATTTTGGAGAGAAAGCTCAGCAGGTTTGTGCTGCCAGAGAGTCCGCCCTCTAAAGCAACCGTTTTCTTCAGTGTAATTGATCTCTGTTACCTGGAAATCAGTTGTAAGCCCGGGAGAACCCCAGGCCCCACCGGCTCCTGAGGGGAAAAACTGGCATTTTATCTTCTGCCAGCTGGAGACATAAAATGGCACCAGCATATTCAGAACAGGTCATTTCGTGTTCAAAATTACAATCGAAGGGCAGCGTTAATAACATTACTAAGCCTCAGCTTCGATCAGGTAAAGGAACTGAGAGTTGATAGCACTTTCCTCTGCTCTTCTCCGTCATTCAAGGATCACAGAATGAAATGATC